>NC_081186.1:42047588-42190646 GCF_029867415.1 Vicia villosa | reverse complement strand
CAAATTTGAATACACATTAACAATGAACAGGCTATCCTCACCAAATGAATGGTATGAATGGATCATATTGAAGCATTGGAGGATATTGAGCCATGGTTTGAGTTGTGGCACCATGTCCTGATTAAAAAGTCAGTTGTTCAGTGAATTAGGTCAAAAACCCTAATTGTCGACCTGATGAAATTGATGACTGTGGATCTTGAATTGAGATGTAATTTCCATTGGATATTGTCATAGGGATTATTTGAGGATGATTGAAACCTTTGATTGACTTCCTGGGGATTTTTAGGGTTTCCCAAATGTGATCCCTGATTTTAGTCCCTGATAGTTCAAAACCCTAATCTGATGATTTGAAATTTCACTGTTGATCAATCCTTGTGTAGGAGATGTTCTATGAGCCAATGGATTAGGTCAAAATGATGCACTTGGGGTCTTGAGGTCATGTCCCAAGTCATTAGGTCAAATCCTGAGCAAAAGTCAGGAGTATGCTATCTTCAGTCAAAACCCTAATTTGGTTGATTCAGTGCCTTTGAGCTTGTTGAAATGAATCTCTGAGGACCAAATGTTGATTATTGATGAAGATGATTCATTTGAGATGAAGGGAGAACAAAACCCTAATTGATTGTTACTTGTACTGATGAGTGATTTCCAGATTAAATCCTGCTGAGTCACAAGTAGCAAACACAAGCTATGCAATTTGTTAGAGATGCAAATGATGCATATGCAATGATATGAGGTGGTATCTTAGGTCAAAAATTGGGGTATGACAGATGCCCCTATTTAAGTTTCTTCAACCTGAGACATGAAGATTGAAAATCTTCGTTTTGATAGGGTGGAAGAGACTTAAATATCAGAAGACGCGAATTTTGGACCTAAGATACCAAAATTGCGAATGATGCAAGGATATCTTTACCGAGGGATATCAAGAACTGACTCCGCTGGGGAAAAGAGATCGGGAAGGATGTCTCAATCCGTTTTAGGAAGAGAATCCGTTTTGTCTTTTCGGGAAAGCAAGTGTATGCTTCTACCGGGGAATGATAGCTTTGTAAGAAAAGCTTACCTATCGACATTATCGACTATCAGCATGGGGATAGACTTGTTTAATAATGCGAAGGTGAAAGGTATGAAACTGTATTACCGACTACCAGCATTGTGATAGACTTGACAAGGTAAAAATAGTTTCAAAGGTTTGGTTAATATTACCGACTATCAGCCTTGTGATAGACATGTTTAATAATATAACCAGAACAAAAGGTTACCGACTACCAGCCTCGTGATAGTGGTTTTGAAGACATGATCAATTATCAGCCGAGTGATAAAATGATTCTGGAGACTTTGCTAGGGAAATTACTGGTTATTCAGCCTTGTGAACAGTAATAAGGCCCTAATTGTCAAATGGTCTTCATGATTGATTTCCTTGAGAGGAAAAAGCTTTTGAAAGAGACATAAGCTGCTCAGATGACGAGGCTATTGCTTATTGTCTATTTTTTTTTTTCACGACTCTGTTTGAGGAATCGGAATTTGAATCTTTGGTAAAGACAAGGTTCTAACCAAGAATGAATTGGAAAGAAACAGTCAAACAAGACTTTGTACCCATGAGGAATGAACTCAAATGGGGATTTTCTCCTTCGTTTTGAGGGGAAAAACTAAAGCAACCTTCTTCCAACGAGGAATGATCTCAGTGGGGAACTGGAGAAAGAATGATATTCTTTTCTGCTTATGGGTGACAACCTACTGGAGAGATGACATGGCCCATACCTGTTTCTTTTTTCCTCTTTTTCTTTCTTCTTTTTTTCTTATTTTTTTTCTCTTCTTTTTTCCTTTTTGAGGATAAATATATTCTAAACAAGTAAGTATTGAAAAAATGCAAGAATGCATAAATGATGCAAATATGTATGAATGATGAATGTCATGAATGTAGCATGCATACTGACAATACTGACAGACAATGAAGTGTATACTGGAGAGGGACCGACGTCGCAATACAACCAGATACTTGGCAAATGTTCTTCAACACGGTGTAGATAACACAGGTGATGAATGATGCTGTGTGCTTTAAACTTCTCTGGGGAAGATGAGTATCTTTTCTTACTGAGATGGAAGAACTTCTTCACTGGAGATGGGAAATCTTCGACACTGGGGATAAAAGACCTTCTTCACTGGGGATAGAAGAGTTTCTTTACCTCGAGGGATAATTGCTTCAAGAATTCTTTTCTGGGGCAAGAATACCGTTGTCTCAACAATTTTTCCAGGGAGAATCCTTTTGTTCACCCTGTGGAGACGACTGCTGATGTTCCTTCCGTTGTTCACAACTCAAAGGAAAATTTCGCTTTTATTTTGAAAAAGAAAAGTGAAGTAAATTCATTTAAAACTTATTTTTTCTTTTTTTTTTGTTTCAAAAGTGAATAACACAATTAAAGCGTCATTTTGCAAGCTGAAAGAAATTAAAGATTGCAAACAAATGGGCACAAGGCTCAAATTTATTTAATAGGATGGAAATCAGCTAAAGGCGTGATTCCATGGAGTATTTACAAAAGTTGGAAATGGTAATTATGCGGAAAAGGCTACATTGAAAGCAATAACCACTATTCCCCCCAACAACTTTGAGTTCCAACTGTGCTTGTTGCTTCGGATTGGCAATGATTTGTTTGAAGATCCTTTGATGAAGTACAGACTCCTTCAGGTGACGAAGTACGGACTGATGCAGTTACTTTGTCATAAATCCCTAATTTTTGCCTAGATTGCCCTTTCAGGTTTTCAATCTACCAGGATGAATTTTTTCTGTTTATTGTCTCTAATTTTTGCCTGGACCGCCCTTTCGGGTTTTCAGTCCACCGAGACGCTCATTTTTGCCTAAGTCGCCCTTTGCGGGTTTTCGACTTACCGAGCTGTTCTTTTGTATTTTTTAGACAAAGTATTTCTTGACTGCATCAGCATTCACAGGATGTGGGAGTTCATCACCATCCATGGTTGCAAGAATCATGGCGCCGCCAGAAAATGTTCTTTTGACAACATACGGGCCTTCGTAATTAGGAGACCATTTGCCCCTAGAATCTGGTTGAAAAGACAAGATCTTTTTAAGCACGAGGTCGCCTTCTTGAAATTCACGAGGTCGAACCTTTTTGTTGAAGGCGTGTTTCATCCTTGCTTGGTATAATTGTCCATGGCATAGAGCAGTCATACGTTTTTCTTCGATTAAGTTCAACTGATCGTATCTGCTTTGACACCATTCAGCCTCTGATAACTTAGTTTCCATGAGGACTCTCATTGATGGGATTTCAACCTCTACGGGGAGCACAGCTTCCATGCCGTATACTAGAGAAAAGGGAGTTGCCCCTGTTGAAGTACGCACTGAAGTTCGGTACCCATGTAAAGCAAATGGCAGCATTTCGTGCCAGTCTTTGTAAGTGACGACCATTTTCTGGACGATCTTCTTAATGTTCTTGTTGGCAGCTTCGACGGCGCCGTTCATTTTTGGTCTATAAGGAGAAGAGTTATGATGCTCAATCTTGAATTCCTCACATAATTCTTTCATCATCTTGTTGTTCAAGTTTGAACCATTGTCAGTAATGATCTTGCTGGGAACACCATATCGGCAAATGATGTTATTCTTGATAAACCTCACAACCACTTGTCTTGCAACATTGGCGTAAGATGCTGCTTCGACCCATTTGGTGAAGTAATCAATTGCTACCAAGATGAAACGATGACCGTTTGAACCTTTTGGCTCGATCATTCCAATCATGTCGATACCCCACATGGAGAAAGGCCATGGAGATGAGAGAACGTTGAGTAGAGTCGGTGGCACATGGATCTTATCTGCGTAGATCTGGCACTTGTGACATCTCTTCACGTGTTTACAACAATCAGATTCCATTGTCAACCAATAGTATCCTGCTCTTAAGATCTTCTTGGACATTGCATGCCCATTTGAATGAGTTCCAAAAGACCCTTCATGCACTTCATGCATTAACATGTCTGCTTCGTGTCTATCCACGCATCTGAGCAAAACCATGTCGAAATTTCTTTTGTATAGCACATCTCCGTTCAGGAAGAAACTGCCAGAAAGTCTCCTTAGAGTTTTCTTATCTTTGTTTGATGCCCCAAGTGGGTACTCTTGAGTTTGAAGGAAGCGTTTGATGTCGTGAAACCACGGTTTATCATCGATGACTGCTTCAGTTGCAAACACATAGGCGGGCCTTTCAAGGCGTGTAATTCTGACTTTAGGCATATCATTCCAATGATTGACTTTGAACATGGAAGATAGAGTAGCCAAGGCGTCTGCCATTCGATTCTGATCTCGAGGTATATGATGCAACTCAACTTTGTTGAAGAAAGTCAACAGACGTCTTGCATAATCTCTGTAAGGAATCAAGCCAGGGTGGTAAGTTTCCCATTTGTCTTTGATTTGGTTAATCACGAGGGCTGAATCTCCATATATGTCGAGGATTTTGATCCTTAAGTCAATGGCTTCTTCGAGACCCATGATACAAGCTTCATATTCTGCGATGTTGTTGGTGCAATCAAATAGCAATCTGGCGGAGAACGGGATATGAGTACCCTTGGGAGTGATGATGATTGCCCTAATTCCATTGCCAAAAGCGTTTACTGCTCCATCGAAAATTAGGCCCCATCTTGATCCAGGCTCAGGACCTTCTTCTGGTAACGGTTCATCACAATCTTTCATCTTCAAGTACAAGACATCTTCATCAGGAAAGTCAAACTTGAGAGATTGATATTCATTAATTGGTTGATGCGCCAAGTGATCGGCGAGAATGCTTCCTTTGACCGCTTTTTGAGCACGGTATTCAATGTCATATTCGGATAACAGCATTTGCCATCGGGCAATCCTTCCTGTTAAGGCAGGTTTTTCAAAGACATACTTGATCGGATCCATTTTGGAGATTAACCAAGTAGTATTGTTGATCAGGTATTGGCGGAGACGTTTTGAAGCCCAAGCCAAAGCACAACACGTTTTTTCGAGCATGGAGTAACGAGACTCACAGTCTGTGAATTTCTTACTCAAGTAATAGATGGCATGCTCCTTCTTACCGGTTTCATCTTGTTGTCCAAGCATACAACCCATGGATTCTTCTAACACGGTAAGGTACATGATTAGTGGTCTTCCTTCAACTGGAGGAATCAATATTGGTGGTTCTAACAGGTATTCCTTGATACTGTCGAACGCTTTCTGGCAATCTTCAGTCCATACAACCCCTTGATCTTTGCGGAGAAGCTTGAAAATTGGCTCACAAGTAGCAGTCATTTGAGGAATAAATCTGGAGATGTAGTTTAATCGTCCAAGAAATCCTCTTACTTGCTTTTCAGTTTTTGGTGCAGGCATCTCTTGAATAGCTCTGACTTTGTCGGGATCTACTTCAATACCTCTTTGGCTGACAATGAAACCCAAGAGTTTTCCAGATCTAACCCCAAAAGTACATTTGTTAGGATTCAAGCGAAGCTGATATTTCCTTAGTCGTTGAAACAACTTCAAAAGGTATTCAATATGTTCTTCTTCTGTGCTGGACTTGGCTATCATGTCGTCCACATAAACTTCAATTTCTTTATGCATCATGTCATGAAAGAGAGTTGTCATCGCCCTTTGGTAAGTTGCGCCTGCATTCTTTAATCCAAACGGCATCACTTTGTAACAAAAGGTACCCCATGGGGTGATGAAAGATGTCTTCTCCATGTCTTCAGGAGCCATCTTGATCTGATTATAACCGGAGAACCCGTCCATGAAGGAAAAGACATTGAACTTAGCGGTGTTATCAACCAGCATGTCAATATGTGGTAATGGAAAGTCATCTTTTGGACTGGCCTTGTTCAAGTCACGGTAGTCAACACACATTCTGACTTTTCCATCTTTCTTCGGAACTGGCACTATGTTGGCCAACCATTGAGGATATTCTGAGGTGACAAGAAAACCTGCGTCGAGCTGCTTTTGAACTTCTACTTTGATCTTGTTAGCCATATCAGGGTGAGTCCTTCGCAATTTCTGCTTAACTGGCGAACATTCTGGCTTCAATGGCAAGTAATGCTGAACAATATTGGTATCCAACCCAGGCATGTCTTGGTAGGACCAGGCAAACACGTCAACATATTCTTTGAGAAGGTCTGTCAACTTACTCTTGATATCAGCATCAAGCAGCAATCCAATGGTCACTTCTTTTTTGTCTTCTTCAGAACCCAAATTGATCTTTTCTAAAGGCTCTTTGTGAGGCAGAATGGCTCTTTCCTCGTGCTTAAGTAATCGAGAGATCTCGTCCGGGATCTCCTCTTCTTCCTCTTCTTCGGCTTCGAACACAGGAAACTCAAAGTTGGGAGAGGGCATAGGGTTATTGCATTCAATGGGTTTATCAATAGTAAATCTGCACATGTGATTTATATTTATTTCAGAAAATTTATGAATGCAAGAGTGTATGCAGATTTTTTTTGAAAAGTTTTTTTACTTTTTTTTATTTTTTTTTTATTTTGGTTTTTTAGGATTACCATTTCCAGAAAAAAGCAAAAAAAAAAATAAAACACATAATGTAGGGAATTCAAAATGACGCTTTATTTATGATTCATTTTTGAAACAAAGCCCTAAACACAAACTCATTTGTCTTGGGCAGGACAAAGAGGGAAACTTTTAAAAACAAAGCCCTATACACAAAGTTATTTGGGCGGAACATTTAAAAGCAAAGCCCTATAAAACATCTCTCTGCTTTGGGCAAGGCAGGAGGTCAAAATAACAACGAGGTGATTACTTTGAGCGGCGAACAACATTCGGAACGTCGACAGCCTTCCAGTAGCAACGAACTCCTCTGTGTATTATGTATTCAGGAAAATTCTCCCCAGAATTATCTTCAGTATTGACATTGACCGCTGGTCGAGCAGGATTTGAAGGTCCTGGTTTGTCACTCTTGTTCTTTGTAGAGTTGAAACGGTCTTCTTCTACTTCTTGAAGAGCATAAGACGAGTCACAATCTTCAGAATTTTCAGGGTGTTCTTCCCAGTCTTCAGGATGAAGAGACTCATTGTCAGCGAAACTTTCTGAGTCAGTTGCGGGACCATCTTCCCCTTCATCTTCAAAAATGGCATTTATGTGATAATAACCATCTTCAGGATTATAAACCTTGGCAGGTGCGTTGAAGCTGAAATCTTCAGTAATTTCAGGCTGCTGAGGAAATTGACAGGGCTGATAAGCCTCTTCTGGTTGACTATTATATTCGAAGGAATCTCCCCATCCAGTTGGTTGGATATCCTCAATCGCAATCTTGTAACTTTCAGGTGCAGTGTATTTCACCATATAATCAAATTTTCCACTTGGTTGTCCCAAGGTGTCCCAAACCTCTGCAGGAATAGGCGGAATTTCTTTAGCACTTGTTTTCTCTGAAGGAGGATATGGTTCTTCCTGAGATATGTATCCCGAGTCATTGAGATAACATTTCCATTCTTTTTCAGGATCAGGTAGACCTTCTTCAATGCATTCTTCAATAAGGACATTAACTTCTTGAGGAATTGGGTTAAGGAATCCTCCACTAATGAATGTTTCTTTGATCGGTCGAAGGGTTTCATCCTTCTTGGTGCAGTTTGAGAATGTTGGTGAACATCCGAGTCCTGCTCTAGTTTCATTCTTGGTCGGGATCACAACTTGCCCCCAGCCAGTGGTAGTTCCATCTTTCACTACTTTCACTGCCTCTTTGTAAGAAGAGATCGATGCTTTCTTCTTGGAAGATTCGTCTTCTAAAGAGAGACCTTGGAACTGAGTTCCTTCCACATCATCAGCACTAATGAAAGAGAAATTGGACAAATGGCTCACCATCAAGGCTTGTTCTCCACTTATTGTTACCAATTTTCCATTTGTTACAAATTTTAACTTTTGATGGAGAGTAGAAGTTACTGCCCCTGCTTCATGGATCCATGGTCGTCCTAACAGACAGCTATAAGCAGCTTGAATGTCCATGACCTGGAAGATGATTTGAAATGTATGTGGACCAATGGTCATGGGAAGGTTGACTTCGCCGATAACAGATTTTCGCGATCCATCAAATGCTTTGACTACTACACCACTGAACTTCATAGGAATTCCTTGGTAAGACAAGCAAGCAAGAGTCGTCTTTGGCATCACATTCAAGGAAGATCCAGTGTCTACCAACACATTGGACAAAGAGTCTGACTGACAGTTCATAGAAATGTGCAAAGCAAGATTGTGATTTCTGCCCTCCTCTGGGAGTTCCTCATCACAGAAGCTTAAATTGTTACAAGCTGTTATGTTGGCTATTATCCCATCAAAGTGATCAACAGTCACATCATGATCTACAAAAGCTTGATCTAAGACCTTCATCAGGGCTTCCCTGTGGGCTTCAGAGTTTAAAAGCAATGAAAGTATTGAGATCTTTGAAGGAGTCTGCATAAGCTGATCCACAATCTTGTATTCACTTCTTTTGATAAGCTTCAAAATTTCGTCAAAGTCAGGATTGACATTGGTTCCACTGGACTGACCAACATCAGTGTTTGTATTACTGACAGGAGTTTCCACAGGATTCCCCACTGGTATATTAACAGGATTTTGCCCAGTTACAGGAGCAACAGGCTGCTTTGGAGGTAGTGGAGTATACACACGTCCACTTCTTGTTACTCGACTCACATCAGCGATGTTCACGACAGATGAAAGAGTTGGTAAAGGAACTTCTTGTCCATCCTTTATCATTGTTGCATTGTAGTTGTATGGAACTGCCTTGTCAGAGTCATAAGGAACAGGTCCAGGTAGACAAATGATCAAAGGAGCAATAGGAACCTTTGGCTTGTTGTAAGTAACTTCTATGCGTTCGGGCATGTTGAAATGAGGAACGATGACGTTAACTGTAGGCATTTCCGAGTTGATATCTGAGACTAAAAGCTCATGCGGATAACATCCTATCATGTTAACTTCATTTTCATCCCTATTTCTGTAGATCTCAATAGTACCAATATCTAGCAAAACTTGGAGATCTCTTCTCACAATCGAACACCCGTGAGGATCCACACAACATATTCTACAGGAACCGTATTGATGCTGGCGAAAATTCGGCCCCCGACAAAGAGTAGCGTGCATTTGTACCAAATCTGCTCTTGAGAAGTTGATATTATAGACTCGGTATTGGCCAGGACATCCATATACCATGTTTACAACATGCCCTCCATGATTGGGCAGCGGATTTGCTTGTACATTAGGGTTCAAATTTCTGAAAGAGAGAAGATTAGATCTAACCAACCTCTGAACTTCATATTTCAAAGCTATGCAATGCTCAAGATCATGGCCAGGTGCTCCTTGATGATAAGGGCATGAGACCTCTGCTTTGTACCACCATGGGAGTCTCTCAGGTACTGGTGGTGGTGCTCTAGTTTGAACGAGACCTTTTTCAATCAAAGCAGGGTACAATTCTGTATAGGTCATTGGAATCGGATCAAACTGTGGAGCTCTTTGCACACGATTCTGATTGTTGTTAAGTTGTTGAGCCTGTTGTCGAGGCTGTTGTTGTTGAAACTGCGGGGTAAATCCCGGATTTGGCGCTGTATTAACGACTGGCGCAATAGCAGCAATCTGTTGTCGACGATTGACGTTTCCTCTTGGCTTCCCTTGGGACACCATGTCAACACTTTGTTCTTTCTTCTTTGGGAAACCACTTCCGAACTTTTTGGTTCCACTCGAAGATCCACCTTCTTTAGTCAGACGTCCGGTTCGGACTCCTTCTTCTAGACGCATCCCCATGTTTACCATTTCGGTGAAATCACTTGGAGCACTAGCAATCATGCGTTCATAATAAAACGGACTGAGAGTATTCAAGAAGATCTTTGTCATCTCTTTCTCTTTTAACGGTGGATTAATCTGAGCAGTAGTTTCTCTCCATCGTTGGGCATATTCTTTGAAAGCTTCATGGTCTTTCTGAGCCATGGACCGAAGCTGATCTCTGTCTGGAGCCATATCCGAGTTATACTTGTATTGTCGGACAAAGGCCTCACCTAGGTCGTTGAAAGTTCGAATATTGGTGCTATCCAAACCTGTGTACCACTTCAGTGCGGCACCAGTCAAACTGTCTTGAAAGTAATGGATAAGCAACTGATGATTATCTGCATAAGTAGACATCTTTCTGGCGTACATCACGAGATGACTTTGTGGACAAGAACTACCTTTGTACTTCTCAAAGTCTGGGACCTTGAATTTAGCTGGTATTTGTACACTGGGAACCAAACATAGCTCCTGGGCATTCTTTCCAAACAAATCTTTTCCACGGATAGCTTTAACTTCCAACTGCATCTTGTTAAACTGTTCTTGGAGATCTTCCACAAGATTACGCTGATTTGTGCTATCACCTTGATCATGATAAATCTCATTGCCATCATAAGGAACAGTGTGAACCGTAGGGGTCGGAACTGTCATAGTGGGTTGAGAAAGTGCCATAGTGATTTGGGAAAAAGTTACCCCTGAATGTGGAATAAATGCTGAACCTTGTGCAGCAGGTGCTTCAGTTGTAGCTGTTTGAACCCCAGAGAAATTATGGCGGAAACCTGTACCAAAACTGAAAGGCGGGCCCCAACCTTCTGGCATAGAGAAAGATGGAATGTTGAATGCAACTGTAGAAACTGGAGTAGTGACTTCAGATGTTACTGTTGCTTGACTGTTGGGTGGCGGCGGCTGATTCAGTGCGGCCATTAAAGAGTCAACCAGAGTAGTGAGACTTTCCAACTTTTCCTGAAGGGTGGTCACTGTACCACGGAGCTCAATATTCTCTTGTTCAGAGTGTTCCATTACTCTTCTTCTGCTTGAACGAGTATTGTATCTGTGATCTGATTGCGAACGCGGTCGAGAAACTTTGAGACGCGACAGCTTGACGATCTATTGGAGAAAGATCCAAAAGATGAGACTCTATACAACAGACTCGATATGCAGAATGATGTATGCAAAAAGAAATTTATGATTTTTCCAAACATTTTAAAGATTATTTCCTTGCAAACATTGGAACACAAACGAATCTTTTATTTATTCATTTTTTTTTATTGCAATAATGGGAAATGTTACAACATTGGAGCGTAGCTCCTTACAAAAGCAAATAATAAATAAAAAAGCTAAACAAATCCTAAACATCTTCATCAGACGAAGAACCAAATGCATTGTGCAGCTTGAGCTTCATGATTTCTTTCCCATAGTAAGCTTTCAATTCGGCCTTTTCAGCCCTCAGTTTGTCAACAACATTCTTCCAATTGTCAGGCATCGGAGCGTTGCTTGTCGAGGCTTCAGGATTTTTCTTGCTTTCTTTGATGTACCTCCTGATCGCGGCATCTTTCCGACGGATCTTCTCATCTTTATTCATGAGCCATCCATCTTGATAATAGAGTGTTTCTTCGTGATCTTTCACTCTTTTCTTCAACTTTCTATTTTCCTCATCAGTTTTACGAAACTTTTCTTCCCAAGAGTCCTTTTCTAACCTCATCTTGGCTAAAATCTCCTGGTACTCTTCCACAGTGTTAATGGGAACATTGGGTAGTTGAGACACCACAGGGAACATGGGTTTTTCGTAATCATAAGGCATTCGAAACTCCTTTGCTCTTTTCTTCACCCAGCTGGTGTAGGCGTTCGTAGCAATGCAGTTCCTTATCTCACCTTTTCCTTTCCATCGGACGTCGTACCAAGCTCTCACCATTCTTGTTTTCAACCCTTGAGGATCCTCCCCTTCTTGGTAGAAGTAGCTTTCCACTGCGAGACCAACAGGTTTAACTGAATTTGCATACCCGAGTTGTCGTCGGGCTAGGACCGGATTGTAGTTAATTCCTCCTTGTGTACCGATGAGGGGTACATTGGCGAATTCTCCACAACTATCAATGATTTCTGTGCCGCAGCGAGCCAGAGCATACCAATGGATATCATTATTAGTAAGGGACATAAGTCTTCGAGGCCAATGCAAACCTTCTCGGTTTTCCGTGAAAATAGGAGACTTAGGTAAGTGTGAAACAATCCATTTGTACAAAAGAGGTGCACAACATACAATGATTCCACCACCTTGGCGATTTTTGTGATGAATAGAGAAATACATGTCACCAAGCAAAGTCGGAAGAGGATTTCCATTCAAAAAGATCTTTATGGCATTGATATCAACAAAGTCGTTGATGTTGGGAAACAGAACCAACCCATAGATGAGCAAGGCTAATACAGCTTCAAAAGCTATCATGCTACCAGTTTCAATGAAATCAAAGGCTTTCTTTATTAGAAACTGCGAAGTCAAACCCGGAAGGTTTCCTTTGGTAGTCCAATTACTTTCTATTTCAGATTTCTTCAAGTGGATACCTGCTGCAATGGCTGGTGACTTAGGAATGGCTTCCAAACCATTGAAAGGTATTTTGTCAGACACAGGAATACCCAAAAGATTGGCATATTCTTCCAAGGTTGGTACCAACTGATAGTCTGGAAAGGTAAAACACCGGTAGACGGGATCATAGAACTGAACCAGAGTTTTGAGAAGTCCTTCATCAACATGAGTGTTCAAGATAGGCAAAAGCTTTCCATGGCTTTTCCTAAAATCGGAAGGATCTTGTACAAAAGATGCTAACTCTTTCAGTCTTTCTACATTAGGAGCTTTGAAACCGTACTTCTTGGTATGCCTTTTTACCCACTCCATAACTTAATCCTATAATGTTTGCAAGGAAAATTTCTAATTTTTTTTGGAAAAATCATGTTTTTATGGAAAAAGATGGGTTTTTTAATGAATGTATGAATGCATGGATGCATGGATGCCACATATTCAAACATGGTAAAGCAAACATGGTAGTTCAAACATGGTAACGCAAACATGGTACTACAAACATGGTAACACAAACATGGTACACACAAACATGGTACACACAAGTTCAACGGTCCAGCGTCACGAGCATGAGGTCAGAGAACCAAACATGGGATAGTACTAGGGTTTATCACCTGCAAAACATGTTCTACTGATACGTCAGAGTCCACATTTTTCTTTCGGATATTACCGGCTTGCACAACTGAACTTGTGAGCCAGCAATATTCTCAAGAAAAACTCGTCTGAGTGTGGTTCTCCGCATGACAACTAATCCAAGTCTACACCTGAATAGTTTCTGCACCACAACCTAATAAGGCCAGGATGGGTTGGGGTTCTACAGCCAACTCAGCTTCTACAGTTCAATGAAAGCAATAATGTCTTCGCAACTGAACTTGCTAAACATATACTACCAACAAGGAACCTCCACTGAGCGGAAGGATTCTCATGCTGACTTTTTAAGGACTGAACTCCTTGTATGCCATACATGACTATACCCTCCACCTAATTCTTATGTGTACTTAATCCGGGTTAGGATTTGTCCATAATGTATCACTTGTAACAGAATCACACAAGTAACAGGACCAAGGAACCACACATGTAAATAAAATAAAAACAAAACAAATAGAAATAACCCTTTCTTTGGAAACAACAAAAAGTCTCTTTTCCCCAGTGAAGTCGCCATTTTTCTGTCGCGGGGAAAAATCGTTTTCTTTTTTTCTGGATGAGACACCTGATGCCTTCTTTGGGCTCGAGTGCTCAAAAAATGATTTTTCTTTTGTACGGACCAAACTTTTTATTGTTTCCAAAAGAGGAAAAGGAAAAAAGCTGCAATAACCTAAAAGGTGGGGGAGAGATTCCGGGTAAGAGGGTTGGTTATACGAAGGGAAGGTATTAGCACCCAACGTATCTATAGTACTCTATAGGTTTCTTTGTTTTGTTTATTCCATTCTTGTTGTGGTGGAGGTTCTTGTGAAATAGGTGGGACCTAAGGTGTTTGTTTGATTATGCTCGCAAAGATCATCGCGATCCTCTGCATACATATCCCTTAGAGGGAATCAGAGCATCTGTAGCTCGGGGTCTACGGGTGCTAAGGTTTGAATGGTTTTTTTTGTTTTGTTTTGCTCGCCAAGGATCGACCTTGTGCCTACGTATTCTCAAAGGGATGTTGAGAAAGTCAGAGCAATCGTAGTTCCCACTTATGCTAGTGGAAGCAAAGGAAAATAGACAAATGTCGTTTAAATGCTAGATGTATCTAATCTATATCATCACATACATCTGTTTGATTTTGTTTGAAAATCTTTTCATTATAAGCCCGGGGCCATGCCACTTAGGGTGCTTAGAATGATAAAGATGTTTTTGTGTTTAACCAGCCTTGTGGCAAAAGTTTCAATGAAGTCAGCCTTGTGACAAAAACTTTGATTAATCAGCCAGCCTTGTGGCAAAAGTTTCAATGAAGTCAGCCTTGTGACAAAAACTTTGATTAATCATCCAGTACGGTGGTAAAACAGTTTGATTGATTAGCCAGCCTTGTGGCAAAAAAGTTTGATTTTTGATTGATTGATTGTTTGTGATGATATAGAAGAGATACTCCTAGCATAGAGATGAAAAATGTCTAATCTCCTAGGGTATTTGTTTTGGATATTGGGGATGCTTATAAGAAGCCCGTGGGTCCTTGTACGAAGCCCAAGAGGAGGCTATCCGAGGGTCCTTGCATTGTAAGCCCAAGAGGAGGCTATGGGAGGGACAATCCAGGGTCCTTGCATTGTAAGCCCAAGAGGAGGCTATGGGAGGGTCACTCGTTTGTACAAAGCCCAAGGGGAGGCATGGTATAGTTGGTTTGAGCTCTTAGAGCGATTTCACCGGGAAACCATACTCTATGTCCTAACCTAAACTAGGGAGATTCTTTGCACGAAGCCCAATAGGAGGCTATGGGGAACCTAGTGTTGTACTAAGTTGAACAAGCACACATATCACACATATGAACAAACATGAACAAGTATGAACAAACATGAACAAGTATGAACAAGCACATATATATGACAAAGTATGTGTATATAATGGAGTTTATGAAGGAAATATACCTGTAAGCATGATCCATTTGTATACACAGGGCTCGGGACTCATACTCGGGGAGAGGTCCACTTGAGTTTATTCAAAGCTATGTAAACAGGTATTTACAAAAGGGCTTGGGACTTATACCTACATGGAGGCCCATGGTATATTTTTGGGAAGATTTAAAGAAACCTTCATTTTTGGTTTGTTATTCAAAGTTAAAAAAACAGATTGAGATATGTACAAAAATGTATGTGTACAATGAAATACCTAATTTCATGTACAGGAATGGGTATGTACAGAAGGGGCTTGGGACTTATACCTACGTGGAGGCCCGTGTTTTATTTTATAAAAACATGGTTGATTGTTTATTTACAAACGCGTCGTTTCGTCGTTTTGAAAACAGTTTGAAAAGTATTGTTTTGAAAGAGTTTTCTGTACAAAGAAAAACTGTAGAAAAAAAAAGAAAAAAGGAGTGGGTCTTATACTCTCTAATATTCGAGAGGCCCCACATCGTTTTGAAAATCAATTGATCAAATAAAAAGATTTAATCAATAGTTTCTTTTGAAATCAAAAAGAGATGGTTTATCGTTTTTTTTTTGAAAAGAATTGCGATCGCTTGTTTTAAAACGATTTGAAATTTAAAGAAATCAAATTAATCAAGATAAACAAAAAGATTATGCTTAATTAATACCTAAATGATTAGGGCTTGCTCAAAAAATATTTACAAGTGATTTAAGTTTAAAGATTAAATGAAAAACAATATTTAAAGCATTTAAAAACACTAAAAAGATGTATCATTTTAAACCTAATTAAAAATGTGTTAAATAAATATTTTTTGATGATTTTTTTTTATATTCATGAAATTCATATGTTAAATAAGAAGTGTGCAAAAAATGAATAAAAAATGAATTAATTTGATTGGTCAATGAATTAATTGAAGTTGTGTAAAAAATTGAAAAAAAACAAGTGATAAAAAGATGGTTTTGGCCCCCATGAGTGTTGAACTCGTGACCTTAAGGTTGCTACTCAAAAGTTTAACCAACTGGACCACGCGCGTGGTCTGATAATCATTTGCAACGAGTTGAACATATTTTGAATCAAGTTTGTAAAATCAATTTCAAAAAAAAGGCGCCAAGAACACAAACCCTATCTGAATTTGAAAAATCTGAAAACTGGATTGTTTGGATCAAGTGAATAGCCTAACTTGCTCGATTTTGGACGAGGAACATGATGGTACCATTTAATTCCATTTATTTTCACTCTAGGGCCATTGATTCTCTGATGAACACGAAGAACCCTAATTCTATAATTCACTCTGAAATTGTGTATAGTTGATGAATTATGAAATTGATCGAGGGCTATTGATCAGTGATAGTGCAGAAACAAGATGGTAAACCAGTTTTTCATTTATGATGCATGTATGTATGAGTTTGAAGTTGATAGGCACTTACCTCAAAAATGCCAAAGCTGGAGATCGAATTTTGCAGTAGAGGAGTTCCAGTTGTTATTTCTTGATCTGAACACCTTCAGTGGACCTTATGGAACATGTTTGGATGCTTAGAGCAGTTTGAATTCACCTGAGCATGGCCATAGTACCCGATCTGCAGTTGCTTCAAGTATGAATCAAGCTTGGTGATTATGAGGTTACAGATCATATGTGAGTGCTTGGATAGTTCATATGTGATGTATGGATGATGTTAGAAGTGGTAGTTTGGACAGAATTGAGCCTGAACAAAAATTGGCATGATAAGTCTCATGTTATGCATATTTGGAGGTGAGATGATGATTTTGAGTTTTCAGGTGTTTTGGGGTGTATGAGTGATTCAGACACATCATATATGACATTTAGAAGTTGTGGGAAGCATCACTTTGTTCAGAACTTGCAAGGTTTGGAGGTTGAGTTTTCTACCTCACTTTGAAACACATGACTTGTAATTCAAGAAAGAAGAGAGAAAACCTATAATTGTGAGGTTTTGGTGTGAATTGAAGAGTGGAAATGACCTCTATTTATAGGCCAAAGTTTCTGAATACAAAGCTCTTGCAAGTTGATCAAGAATGATGATTTGGCTTAAGAGATAAAATGGAATCTTTCACATTAAATGCAAATGGTTAAAGTAACTAAACCATGGTTATTTTGGCCAAGCTTCTTATCTCTTTCCATTCTGATCTCAAATCAGAAAATATCATTCAATCATTGCTTTGGTGTGTCATTGCTTGGATCATTGGCCATATAGTATAGAAACTTAGTGAAAATGGCTTGAAATTTCATGCTTAATGACCTCTAATGTCAAAATTCAAAACCATAGCTATGCTCCATATTTTTTCATGCTCTTGGACATTTTGGAAAGCTCATATTACACACTTCAAAACCCTAGTTGAAAGTTTCTTCAAGATCCTTAAGGAAGTGGGTGAAAAAGATCCATGAACTTTGAGAAAAATGAAGTTTCAAGTGAATTTTTCCAAAGATGCCAACTTTGAAGCTCCATATCTCTTAAATGGTTGATCTTATGGAAAAAATTTATATGTGTCAAAGTTGTTTATTGGATCAAAATCTACAACTTTCATGTTGGAAGTTTTTTTCAGTTTGTAGGTGAAATTTTGAGTTATTCCCCTCCAAAGTTTGGAAAAAACCATGAAAAACACTTAGAAAAATTTTCTAAGTATGAAAGTCAAACTTTTGACTTTTTGATTCTTGATTAATTTTCTTGATTTTTCTTGATCAAATGACTTCATACTTCATATATTGATGATTTGCAACTTCAAAAGTCATGGTTGACCAAAATTCCCAAAAGTCAATGGTGATCTTGTACAGTTGACTTTTTCAGACGAATCGCGTTTCTGGAGATTTCAAATGAAACAGGCTACCCTCACCAAATGAATGGTATGAATGGATCATATTGAAGCATTGGAGGATATTGAGCCATGGTTTGAGTTGTGGCACCATGTTCTGATTAAAAAGTCAGTTGTTCAGTGAATTAGGTCAAAAACCCTAATTGTCGACCTGATGAAATTGATGACTGTGGATCTTGAATTAAGATGCAATTTCCATTGTATATTGTCATAGGGATTATTTGAGGGTGATTGAAACCTTTGATTGACTTCCTGGGGATTTTTAGGGTTTCCCAAATGTGATCCCTGATTTTAGTCCCTGATAGTTCAAAACCCTAATCTGATGATTTGAAATTTCACTGTTGATCAATCCTTGTGTAGGAGATGTTCTAAGCCAATGGATTAGGTCAAAATGATGCACTTGGGGTCTTGAGGTCATGTCCCAAGTCATTAGATCAAATCCTGAGCAAAAGTCAGGAGTATGCTATCTTCAGTCAAAACCCTAATTTGGTTGATTCAGTGCCTTTGAGCTTGTTGAAATGAATCTCTGAGGACCAAATGTTGATTATTGATGAAGATGATTCATTTGAGATGAAGGGAGAACAAAACCCTAATTGATTGTTACTTGTACTGATGAGTGATTTCCAGATTAAATCCTGCTGAGTCACAAGTAGCAAACACAAGCTATGCAATTTGTTAGAGATGCAAATGATGCATATGCAAATGATATGAGGTGGTATCTTAGGTCAAAAATTGGGGTATGACACATTTGCCCCTAGAATCCGGTTGAAAAGACAATATCTTTTTAAGCACGAGGTCGCCTTCTTGAAATTCACGAGGTCGAACCTTTTTGTTGAAGGCTTGCTTCATCCTTGCTTGGTATAACTGTCCATGGCATAGAGCAGTCATACGTTTTTCTTCGATTAAGTTCAACTGATCATATCTGCTTTGACACCATTCAGCCTATGATAACTGAGTCTCCATGAGGACTCTCATTGATGGGATTTAAACTTCTACGGGGAGCACAGCTTCCATGCCGTATACTAGGGAGAAGGGGGTTGCCCCTGTTGAAGTACGCACTGAAGTACGGTACCCATGTAAAGCAAATGGCAGTATTTCGTGCCAGTCTTTGTAAGTGACGACCATTTTCTGGACGATCTTCTTAATGTTCTTGTTGGCGGCTTCAACGGTGCCATTCATTTTTGGTCTGAAGGAGAAGAGTTATGATGCTCAATCTTGAATTCCTCACACAGTTCTTTCATCATTTTGTTGTTCAAGTTTGAACCATTGTCAGTAATGATCTTGCTTGGAACACCATATCGTCAAATGAGGTTGTTCTTGATGAACCTCACAACCACTTGTCTTGTAACGTTGGCGTAAGATGCTGCTTCGACCCATTTGGTGAAGTAATCAATAGCCACCAAAATGAAACGATGACCGTTTGAAGCTTTCGGTTTGATTATTCCGATCATGTTGATACCCCACATGGAGAAAGGCCATGGAGATGAGAGAACTATGAGTAGAGTTGGTGGCACATGGATCTTATCTGCGTAAATCTGTCACTTGTGACATCTCTTCACGTGTTTATAACAGTCAGATTCCATTGTCAACCAATAGTAACCTGCTCTTAAGATCTTCTTGGACATTGCATGCCCATTTGAATGGGTTCCAAAGGACCCTTCATGCACTTCATGCATTAACATGTCTGCTTCGTGTCTGTCCATGCATCTGAGCAAAACCATATCGAAGTTTCTTTTGTATAGCACATCCCCGTTCAGGAAGAAACTGCCAGAAAGTCTCCTTAGAGTTTTCTTATCTTTGTTTGATGCCCCAAGCGGGTACTCTTGAGTTTGAAGGAAGCATTTGATTTCGTGGAACCACGATTTATCATCGATGACTGCTTCAGTTGCAAACACATAGGCGGGCCTTTCAAGGCACATAATTCTGAATTTAGGCATATCGTTCCAATGACTGACTTTGAACATGGAAGTTAGAGTAGCCAAGGCATCTCCCATTCGATTCTGATCTCGAGGTATATGATGCAATTCAACCTTGTTGAAGAAAGTCAACAAACGTCTTGCATAATCTCTGTAAGGAATCAAGCCAGGGTGGTAAGTTTCCCACTTCTTTTTAATTTGGTTGATCACAAGGGCTGGATCTCCATATATGTCGAGGATCTTGATCCTTAAGTCAATGGCTTCTTCGAGACCCATGATACAAGCTTCATATTCTGCGACGTTGTTGGTGCAATCAAATAACAATCTAGCAGAGAACGGGATATGAGTACCTTTGGGAGTGATGATGACTGCCCCAATTCCATTGCCAAAAGTGTTAACTGCTCCATAAAAAATTAGGCCCCATCTTGATCCAGGATCAGGACCTTCTTCAGGTAACGGTTCGTCACAATCTTTCATCTTCAAGTACATGACATCTTCGTCAGGAAAGTCAAACTTGAGGGATTGATATTCATTAATTGGCTGATGCGCCAAGTGATCGGCGAGAATGCTTCCTTTGACCGCTTTTTGAGCACGGTACTCGATGTCATACTCGGATAACAGCATTTGCCATCGGGCAATCCTTCCTGTTAAGGCAGGCTTTTCAAAGACGTACTTGATTGGATCCATTTTGGAGATTAACCAAGTAGTATTGTTGATCATGTATTGGCGCAGACGTTTTGAAGCCCAAGCCAAAGCACAACATGTTTTTTCGAGCATGGAGTAACGAGACTCACAATCTGTGAATTTCTTACTTAGGTAATAGATGGCATGCTCCTTCTTACCGGTTTCATCTTGCTGTCCAAGCATACAACCCATGGATTCTTCCAACACGCTAAGGTACATGATTAGTGGTCTTCCTTCAACCGGAGGAATCAATATTAGTGGTTCTAACAGATATTCCTTGATATTGTCGAACGCTTTCTGGCAGTCTTCAGTCCATACAACCCCTTGATCTTTGTGGAGAAGCTTGAAAATTGGCCCACAAGTAGCAGTCATTTGAGAGATAAATCTGGAGATATAGTTCAATCGTCTGAGAAATCCTCTTACTTGCTTTTCAGTTTTTGGTGCAGGCATCTCTTGAATAGCTCTGACTTTGTCGGGATCTACTTCAATACCTCTTTGGCTGACAATGAAACCCAAGAGTTTTCCAAATCTAACCCCAAAAGTACATTTGTTAGGATTCAAGCGAAGCTGATATTTCCTTAGTCGTTGAAACAACTTCAAAAGGTATTCAATATGTTCTTCTTCTGTGCTGGACTTGGCTATCATGTCGTCCACATAAACTTCAATTTCTTTATGCATCATGTCATGAAAGAGAGTAGTCATTGCCCTTTGGTAAGTCGCACCTGCATTCTTTAATCCAAATGGCATCACTTTGTAGCAAAAGGTACCCCATGGGGTGATGAAAGATGTCTTCTCCATGTCTTCGGGAGCCATCTTGATCTGATTATAAACGGAGAACCCATCCATGAAGGAAAAGACGTTGAACTTAGCGATGTTATCGACCAGCATGTCAATATGTGGTAATGGAAAGTCATCTTTTGGACTGGCCTTGTTCAAGTCACGGTAGTCAACACACATTCTGACTTTGCCATCTTTCTTTGGAACTGGCACTATGTTGGCCAACCATTGAGGATACTCGGAGGTGACATGAAAACCCGTGTCAAGTTGTTTTTGAACTTCCTTTTTGATTTTGTTAGCCATATCAGTGTGACTCCTTCGTAATTTCTGCTTAATTGGCGGACATTCTGGCTTCAATGGCAAGTAATGTTGAACAATGCTGGTATCCAACCCAGGCATGTCTTGGTAGGACCAAGCAAACACGTCAACATATTCTTTGAGAAGATCTATCAGCTTACTCTTGATATGAGTATCAAGCAGCGATCCAATGGTCACTTCTTTTTTGTCTTCTTCAAAACCCAAGTTGATCCTTTCTAAAGGCTCTTTGTGAGGCAGAATGGCTCTTTCCTCGTGCTTAAGTAATCGAGAGATCTCGTCCGGGATCTCTTCTTCTTACTCTTCTTCGGCATCAAACACAAGAAACTCAAAGTTGGGAGAGGGCATAGGGTTATTGCATTCAATGGATTTATCAATAGTAAATCTGCACATATGATTTATGCTTGTTTCAGAAAAAACTATGAATGCAACAGTGTATGCAGATTTTTGAAAAGTTTTTTTTTTGGTTTTTTAGGATTACCATTTCCAGAAAAAGCAAAAAATAAAACACATAGTGTAGGGAATTCAAAATGACACTTTATTTATGATTCATTTTTGAAACAAAGCCCTAAACACAAACTCATTTGTCTTGGGCAGGACAAAGAGGGAAACTTTTTAAAAACAAAGCCCTATACACAAACTTATTTGGGCAGGACAAAGAAAAAAACATTTAAAAGCAAAGCCCTATAAAACATCTCTCTGCTTTGGGCCAGGCAGGAGGTCAAAATAACAGCGAGGTGATTACTTTGAGCGGTGAACAACATTTGGAACGTCGACAGCTTTCCAGTAGCAACGAACTCCTCTGTGTATTATGTATTCAGGCAGACTTTTCTCGGAATCATCTTCAGTGATGACATTGATCGTTGGTCGAGCATGATTTGAAGTTCTTGGTTTGTCAACCCTGTACTTTGTAGTGCTGAGACGATCTTCTTCTGCTTCTTGAAGAGCATAAGATGAGTCACTTGTATTCTTAAGAGGCACATGCTCTGGATCTTCAGGATATAATTCCCAATCTTCAGGATGAAGAGACTCATTCTCAGACATACTTTCCAAGTCATCTACGGGGCCATCTTCCCCATCATCTTCAAAAATGGCGTTTATGTGAGAATAAACGTCTTTAGGGTTATCAATCTTGATAGATGCGTTGAAGCTTAAATCTTCAATAATTTCAGGCTGCTGTGAAAGTTGAGAGAGCCTGTAGGCCTCTTCTGGTTGACTGTTATATTCAAAGGGATCTCCCCATCCAATTGGTTGGATGTCTTTGATCGAAATTTTTGAACTTTCAGGTGCAGTATATTTCACCATATAATCATACTTGCCACTTGGTTGTCCCAAGGTGTCCCAAACTTCTGCTTGAATAGGCGGAGTTTCCATGCCTTTGGATTTCTCTGAAGGAGGATAGAACGGTGTATATGGTTCTTCCTGAGATATGTATCCCGAGTCATTGAGATAACATTTCCATTCTTCTTCAGGATCAGAGAGACCTTCTTCAGTACACTCTTTGATAAGAACATTAACCTCTTGAGGAATCGGGTTAAGGAACCCTTCACTAAGGAACGTTTCTTTGATCGGACGAAGGGTTTCATCCTTCTTGGTGCAATTCAAGAACATCGGTGAACATCCGAGTCCTGCTCTGGTTTCATTGTTGGTAGGGATCACAACTTGCCCCCAGCCAGTGGTAGTTCCATCTTTTACTACTTTCATTACCTCTTTGTAAGAAGAGATTGATGCTTTCTTTTTGGAAGATTCGTCTTCTAAAGAGAGACCTTGGATCTGCGTTCCTTACACATTATCAGCGCCAATGAAAGAGAAAGTGGATAAGTGGCTCACCAAAAAAGGCTTGCTCCCCACTTATTGTTACCAATTTTCCATTTGTTACAAATTTTAGCTTTTGATGGAGCGTAGAAGTTACTGCCCCTGCTTCATGGATCCATGGTCTTCCCACTAGATAGCTATAAGCAACTTGAATGTCCATGACCTCCAAGGTGATTTGAAATGTATGTGGACCAATTGTCATGGGAAGGTTGACTTCGCCAATAACGGATTTTCGCGATCCATCAAATGCTTTGACTACTACACCACTGAACTTCATAGGCATTCCTTGGTAAGATAAACGAGCAAGAGTCGTCTTTGGCATCACATTCAAGGAAGATCCGGTGTCTACCAGCACGTTAGATAAAGAGTCTGACTGACAGTTCATAGAAATGTGCAGAGCAAGATTGTGATTTCTTCCCTCCTCGGGGAGTTCTTCATCACAGAAGCTCAAATTGTTGCAAGCTGTTATGTTGGCTATTATCCCATCAAAGTGGTCAATAGTTACATCGTGGTCTACAAAAGCTTGATCCAAAACTATCACCAGGGCCCCCCTATGGGCTTCAGAGTTTAAAAGCAACGAAAGTATTGAGATCTTTGAAGGAGTCTGCATAAGCTGATCCACAATTTTGTATTCGCTTCTTTTGATAAGTTTTAGAATTTCATCAAAGTCAGGATTGACATTGGTTCTACTGGATTGGCCAACATCAGTGTTTGGATTATTGATAGGAATTCCCTCAGGATTCCCCACTGGCGTATCAACAGGATTTTGTCTGGTTGCAGGAGCAACGGGCTGCTTTGGAGGTAGTGGAGTGTACACACGTCCACTTCTTGTTACTCGACTCACATCGGCGATATTTATGACAGATGAAAGAGTAGGTATGGGAACTTCTTGTCCATTCTTTATCATTGTTGCATTGTAGTTGTAGGGAACTGCTTTGTCAGAGTCATAAGGAACAGGTCCAGGTAGACAAATGATCAAAGGAAAGACAGGAACCGTTGGTTTGTTATAGGTAACCTCTATGCTCTCAGGCATGTTCAAATGAGGAACAATGATGTTAACTTCAGGCGTTACCGAGTTGATGTCTGAGACTAAATGCTCATGCGGATAACATCTTATCATGTTAACTTCATCTTCATTCCTATTTTTGAAGATTTAAATAGTACCATCATCTAGCAATACTTGAAGATCTCTTCTCACAGTCAAACATCCATGAGGATCTATGCAACATATTCTGCAGGAACCATAGTGATGTCGACAAAAATCTTGCATTTGACAAAGAGTGGCGTGCATTTGTACCAAATCTGCTCTTGACAAGTTTATGTCGTAGATTCGGTATTGGCCAGGGCCTTCACGTACCAGGTTTACAGCATGCCCTCCATGATTGGGCAGCGGGTTTGCTTGCACATTTGGATTCAAATTATTGAAAGAGAGGAGGTTTGATCTAACCAACCTCTGAACTTCATGTTTTAAAGCTATGCAATGCTCGAGATCATGGCCGGGTGCTCCATGATGATAAGGGCATGAGACCTCAGCTTTGTACCACCATGGGAGTTTCTCAGGTACTGGTGGTGGTGCTTTAGTTTGAACAAGACCTCTTTCAATTAAAGCAGGGTACAATTCTGTGTAGGTCATTGGAATCGGATCGAACTGTAAAGCTCTTTGCACATGATTCTGATTGTTGTTGAACTGTTGAGCCTGTTGTCGAGGCTGTTGTTGTTGAAACTGCGGGGTAAATCCCGGATTTGGTGCTGCATTAACGGCTGGTGCGATAGCAGCAATCTATCGTTGACGATTGACGTTTCCTCTTGGCTTTTCTTGGGATACCATGTCAATACTTTGTTCTTTCTTCTTTGGGAAACCACTTCCTAACTTTTTGGTTCCACTTGAAGGTCCACCTTCTTTAGTTAGACGTCCGATTCAGACTCCTTCTTCTAGACGCATCCCCATGTTTACCATTTCGGTGAAATCACTTGGAGCACTTGCAATCATGCGTTCATAATAAAATTGGCCAAGAGTATTTAAGAGGATCTTTGTCATCTCTTTCTCTTTTAACGGTGGATTATTCTGGGCAGCAGTTTCTCTCCATCGTTGGGCATATTCCTTAAAAGCTTCATGGTCTTTCTGAGCCATGGATCGGATCTGGTCTCTGTCTGGAGCCATATCCGAGTTGTATTTGTATTGTCGGACAAAGGGCTCGCCTAGGTCGTTGAAAGTCCAAATGTTGGTGCTATCCAATCCTGTGTACCACTTCAGTGCGGCACCAGTCAAACTGTCTTGAAAGTAGTGGATTAGCAACTGATGATTTTCTGCATAGGTAGACATCTTCCTAGCATACATCACGAGATGGCTTTGTGGACAAGAACTACCTTTGTACTTTTCAAAGTCAGGAACCTTGAATTTAGCTGGTATTTGTACACTAGGAACTAAGCAGAGCTCCTGGGCGTTCTTCCCGAACAAGTCTTTCCCACGAATAACTTTGACTTCTAGCTGTATCTTGTTAAACTGCTCTTGGAGATATTCCATGACGTTACGCTGATTTGTGCTATCACCTTGATCATGATAAATCTCGTTTCCCTCATAAGGAATAATGTGAACCATAGGAGTTGCAACCGTCATAACGGGTTGAGAAACCGACATAGTGACCTGAGAAAAGGTTACCCCCTGATTTGGAGTGAACACTGAACTTTGTGCAGCAGGTGCTTCAGTTGTGGATGTTGGAATCCCAGAAACATTATGGCGAAAACCTGTACCGAAGTTGAAAGGCGTGCCCCAACCTTCTGGCATGGAGAAAGATGGAATGCTGATTGCAACTGTAGAGACTGAAGTAGTGATCTCAGATATCACTGTTGCTTGACTAATGGGTGGTGGCTGTTGATTCTGCGCGGCCACTAAGGAGTCAACCAGAGTAGTGAGACTTTCTTTTCTTGGAGAGTGGTCACTGTACCACGGAGCTCAATATTCTCTTGTTCAAAGTTTTCCATCACTCTTCTTTTGCTTGAACGAGTATTGTATCTGCAATCTGATTGCGAGCGCGGTCGAGCAACTTTGAGGCACGACAGCTTGACAATCTAATGGAGGAAGATCCAAAAGATGAGACTCTAGACAACAGACTCGAAATGCAAACTGATGCATGCAACAAGTTTATGATTTTTCCAAATATTTTAAAGATTATTTTCTTGCAAACACTTGAACACAAACTATCATTTTATTGAAATGCTGGAAAAAGGTTACAACATTGGAGCGTAGCTCCTACAAAGCAAATGATAAATAAAAGCTAAACAATCCTAAGCATCCTCATCGGATGAAGAACCAAATGCGTTATGCAGCTTGAGCTTCATGATTTCTTTCCCATAGTAAGCTTTCAACTCGGCCTTTTCGGTCCTTAGCCTGTCAACAACATTCTTCCAATCGTCAGGAGTTGGAGTGTTACTTGTTGAGCCTTCAATCTTTTTCTTGCTTTCTTTGATATACCTCCTGATTGCAGCGTCTTTTCGACGGATTTTCTCATCTTTACTCATGAGCATCCATCTTGACAGTAGAGGGTTTCTTCGTGATCTTTCACTCGTTTCTTCAACTTTCTGTTTTCCACATCAGTCTTACGAAACTTGTCTTCCCAAGCGTCTTTCTCTAACCTCATCTTGGCCAGAGTCTCTTGGTATTCTTCCATAGTGCCAATGGGAATGCTGGGTAGTTTAGATACCACAGGGAACATGGGTTTTTCATAATCATAAGGCATTTGGAACTCCTTTGCTCTTTTCTTTACCCAACAGGTGTAGGCGTCCATGGCAATGCAATTCCTTACCCCACCCTTTTCTTTCCTTCGGATGTCATAGCAAGCTCTCACCATTCTTGCTTTTAACCCTTGAGGATCCTCCCCCTCTTGATAGAAGTAGCTTTCCACTGTGACGCCAATGGGTTTAACTGCATTTGCATACCCGAGTTTTCGTCGGGCTAAGATCGGATTGAAGTTAATTCCTCCTTGTGTACCAATGAGGGGTACGTTGGCGAACTCTCCACAATTGTCAACGGTTTCTGTACCACAGCGAGCCAGGGTATACCAATGAATATCATTATTAGTAAGGGACATAAGTCTTCGAGGCCAACGCAAGCCTTCTCGGTTTTCCCTGAAGATAGGAGACTTAGGTAAGTGTGAAACAATCCATTTGAATAACAGAGGTGCACAACACACAATGATCCCGTCGCCTTGGCGATTTCTGTGATGGACAGAGAAATACATGTCACCAAGCAAAGTCGGAACAGGATTTCCAATCAGAAATATTTTTATGGCGTTGATATCAACAAAGTCGTTGATGTTGGGGAACAGAACCAACCCATAGATGAGCAAAGCTAATATAGCTTCAAAAGCTATCATGCTACCAGTTTTGGTGAAATCAAAAGCTTTCTTCATTAAGAACTGCGAAGTCAAACCCGGGAGGTTTCCCTTGGTAGTCCAATTAATGTCTAGTTCGGATTTCTTCAAGTGAATACTTGCTGCAATGACTTGTGATTTAGGAATGGCTTCCAAACCATTGAAAGGTATTTTGTTAGACACAGGAATACCCAACAGATGGGCATATTCTTCCAAGGTTGGTACCAACTAGTAGTCTGGAAAGGTGAAACACCGGTAGACGGGATCATAGAACTGAACCAGAGTTTTGAGAAGTCCTTCCTCAATATGGGCGTTCAAGATAGGCAAAAGCTTTCCATGGCTTTTCCTAAAATCGGAAGGATCTTGTACCAAAGATGCTAACTCTCTCAGTTTTTCCACATCAGGCATTTTGAAACCGTACCTTTTGGTATGCCTTTTTACCCATTCCATAACTTAATCCTATAATGTTTGCAAAGAAAATTCTCTAAATTTTTTGGAAAAATCATGTTTTTTATGAAAAGATGGATTTTCAATGAATGTATGAATGCATGGATGTAAGAATGCCACATATACAAACACGGTAAAGCAAACATGACAATGCAAACATGGTAATGCAAACATGGTACACATAGGTTCAAAGGTTCAACGTCACGAGCATGAGGTCAAAGAACCAAACATGGGATAGTACTAGGGGATAATCACCTGCACAACATGTTCTACTGATACGTCAGAGTCTACATTTTTCTTTCGGATATTACCGGATTGCGCAACTGAAGTTGTGAGCTAGCAATATTCTCAAGAAAAACTCGTCTGCGTGTGGCTCTCCGCGTGACAACTAATCCAAGTCTTCACCTGAATAGTTTCTGCGCCACAACCTAATAAGGCCAGGATGGGTTAATGGGTTCTACGGCCAACTCAGCTTCTACAGTTCAATGAAAGCAACAATGTCTTCGCAACTGAACTTGGTAAACATATACTACCAACAAGGAACCTCCACTGAGCGGAAGGATTCTCATGACAGCTTGTTAAGGACTGAACTCCTTGTATGCCATACATGACTATACCCCCACCTAATTCTTATGTGTTCTTAATCCGAGTTAGGATTTGTCCATAATGTATCACTTGTAACGGAACCACACATGTAGCAAGGATAAAAATGAGAAACATAACAATTAGAATTAACCCTTTCTTTGGAAACAATAAAAAGATAGTCCCCAGTGAAGTCGCCATTTTCTGTCGTGCATGAAAATCGGGATGAGACACCAGATGCCTTCTTTGGGCTCGGGCTCAAAAAATGATTTTTTTTGGGTCACGACCAAACTTTTTATTGTTTCCAAAGCAGGAAAAGGAAAAAAGTTGCACAAACCTTAAAAGATATGCAATGCAAATAATACAAAATTAAAAGAAATGCAAAAAGGGGGGAGAGATTCCGGGTAAGGGGTTGGTTATACGAAGGGAAGGTATTAACACCCTACGTATCTATAGTACTATATAGGTTTCTTTGTTATATTTGTCTGTTTATTTCTTGCTATGCTATTGGGGAGGTTTCTTCTTTGTGATCAAGGTGGGACCTAAGGTGTTTGTTTGATTATGCTCGCAAAGATCATTGCAATCTTCTGCATACATATCCCTTAGAGGGAATCAGAGCATCTGTAGCTCGAGGTCTACGGAGTGCTAAGGTTTGAGTGGTTTGAGGGAGATAGAAGTTTGCTTGCCAAGGTATAAGACCTTGTGCCTACGTATTCTCAAAGGGATGTTGAGAAAGTCAGAGCAATCGTAGTTCCCACTTATGCTAGTGGAAGCAAAGGATAAGAGACAAATGTCATCTCAATGGTCGATGTATCTAATCTATTTCACCACATACATCTGTTTGATTTTGTTTGAATCTTTTCATTATAAGACCTGGGTTGTGCCACTTATGGTTCTTAGAATGATAAATATGTTTTGTTTAGCCAGCCTTGTGGCAAAAAAAAGTTTGATTAGCCAGCCTTGTGGCAAAAAGTTTTGATGAGCCAGTCTTGTGGCAAAAAAGTTTTGATGAGCCAGCCTTGTGGCAAAAACTTTTTATTAATTAGCCAGCCTTGTGGCAAAAAGAAAGTTTGATTGTGATGATATATAAGAGATACTCCTATCATAGAGATGATAAATGCCTAATATCCTAGGGTATTTGATTTGGATATGGGGATGCTTTTAAGAAGCCCGTGGGTCCTTGTACGAAGCCCAAGAGGAGGCTATCCGAGGGTCCTTGCATTGTAAGCCCAAGAGGAGGCTATGGGAGGGACAATCGAGGGTCCTTGTATTGTAAGCCCAAAAGGAGGCTATGGGAGGCACAGTCGTTTGTATGAAGCCCAAGAGGAGGCATGGTATAGTAGGTTTGAGCTCTTAGAGCGATTTTACCGGGAAACCATACTCTATGTCCTAACCTAGCTAAGGGAGATTCTTTGCACGAAGCCCGATAGGAGGCTATGGGGAACCTAGTGTTGTACTAAGTTGAACAAGTATATATAACATGAACATGTATATGAACAAGTATGAACAAGTATATGAACAAATATGAACAAGTATGAACAAGTATATATGATAAAGTGTATGTGTACATTGGAGTTTATGAAGGAAATATACCTTTAAGGATGAACGGTTTATCAAACAAGGTTATGTACACGGGAATTGGGACTTATACTCGGGGAGAATTCCAATGAGTTTATTCAAAGCTATGTAAACAAATATTTATAAGGGGGGTTGGGACTTATACCTTGAGGGAGGCCCAATGAGTTTATTCAAAGCTATGTAAACAAATATTTACAAAGGGGGTTGGGACTTATACCTTGAGGGAGGCCCAGGAAGATTTTGAAGAAAACCTTAATTTTTGATTTGTTATTCGAGAGTTTAAATCAAATTGATCGAGGTATAAAAAAAATATAGGCATATATACAAAGAAATACCTAATTTTATACAAGGGAATGGGACTTATACCTTAAGGGATGCCCATGTTTTATTTTATAAAACATGGTTGATTGATTTGTTAACAGACGCGAGGTTTCGTCGTTTGAAAAACTTTGATCGTTTGTTGAAAACAGTTTGAATTTTGACAAAAGTCAACTTAATTAAGATAAAGACAAAGCTTATACCTAATTAAGACCTAAGTGATTAGGGTTTGATCACAAAATATTTACAAGTGATTAGGTTTTGAAAATCAAATGAAAAAACTATTTTTTAAAGTATTAAAAACACTTAAAAATAAGTCATTTTAAACCTAATAAAAATGCTCCAAATAAATATTATTTTTGTGATTTTTTTGGACATTCATAAAATATACATATTAAATGAGAAGTGTACAAAAAATGAAGTTAAAATGATGAGTTTTGATTGGTTAATGAATTCATTAAAGTTGTGTAAAAAACCAAAGAAAAAGAGTGATAAAAAAGAGGTTTTGGTCCCTAAGGGTGTTGAACTCGTGACCTTGAGGTCACTACTCAAAAACTTGGCCAACTGGACCACGTGCGTGGTCTGTTTAACGTTTGCAATGAATTGATTATATTTCAAACTCATTTTTCAATTTTAGGACCAAAAAAATGGCGCCAAGAACACAAACCCCATTTGAATTTGAAAATTCTTAAAACTGAATTGTTTGGATCAAGTGAATAGCCTATCTTGCTCGATGTTTCACAAGGAACATGATGGTACCATTTAATTTTATTTATTTTCACTCTAAGATCATTGATTTTTTGATGAACACGAAGAACCCTAATTCTATGATTCAATCTGAAATCGTGTATGTGCAAGTTCTGATGCAATTGATTGAGGGTTGATGATCTATATGTGTGCAGAAACATGATGGCAAATCAACTTTTAATTTATGATGCATGAATGATCGAGTTTGAAGTTCATAGGACTTACCTTAAAAGCTTGCAAAACTGGAAATCGAATTCTTCAAAAGAGAGGTTCCAGATGTTGTTTTTTGATCTGGACAGCTTCAATGGACCTTATGGAAGGTTTTTGAATGCTTGGAATGGATTGAATTCACCTGAGTGAGGCCATGGTACCCGATCTGCAGTTGCTTGGAGTGAGAATCGAATTCAATGATTCTGGTGTTACAGGTCATCGATGATGATTGGGATAGTTCATATTGATATATGGATGATGTTTGAAGTGTTAACTTGGTCAGATATGAACTGGTATGAGAATTGGCATGTTAAGGCCCAATATGTGTTCATATGGAAGTGAGGTAGTGATTTTGAGATTTGAGGTGTTTTGGGGTGTGTGAGTGGATCAAACACTTCCCAAATGATGTTTAGAAGTTGTTAGAGCCATCACTTTGGTCGGAACTTGCAAGGTTTGAAGATTGCAATTCTTCCTCCTTTGAAATTCATGACACTTGCAACTTAAGAAAGAAAGAGAAAACCAATGCTTGGAAAGGTTTTGGTGTGATTTTGAATGAAATTTGGACCTCTATTTATAGGCCAAGAATTCTGAACTCCAAGCTTTGCAAGTTGAGATATCTTTAGTGATTTGGCATTAAGAGATAAAATGGCATCTTTTGCATTAAATGCAAAAGGTTAAAACCTTTAACCATGGTTAAAAATATCAAGTGTTTGGATATTCCTTCTAATCCAATCTTTAATGCTTTGTACTTGCCCTTTGGAGTTGCAAGAGGTCATTGCTTGCATTATAGGTCATAAAGTGTTCATAACTTTGTGAAAATGGTTTGAAATTTCAAGCATAATGGTCACTAATGTCAAAATTTAAAACCATAGCTCCACTCCATAATTTTTCATGCTCTTGGTCATTTTGGAAAGCTCTTGTTATGTACTTCAAATCCTTAGTTGAAAGCTTCCTCAAGATCATTAAGGCAATTGGTGAAAAAGACCTATAAAGTTTGAAGAAAATGAAGTCTTTTGTGAATTTTTCAAAAGATACCAACTTTGAAGCTCCATATCTCTTAAATGGTTAATCTCTTGCAAAAAAATTATATGTGACAAAGTTGTTCATTGGATCAAAATCTACAACTTTCATGTTGGAAGTTTTTTTCAGTTTGTACGTAAAATTTTGAGATATTCCCTTCCAAAGTTTGGAAAAAACCCTTGAAAACACTTAGAGTGTGTTTGGATAAGGTAATTAGAAATTTTAAAGTAATTTAAAATTCAAAGCAATTCAAATGATTCAATTCAAATCCATTCATTTTTAAATTGTTTTGTTTGGATGGAGTATTAAGATAATTCATTGTTTGATTTTTGGTGTCATTTTGTATAAAATTTAAATTTTTTGGACCAAATTAAAAAAATGAAAAAGTAGGGAGTAATTTGTAATTTTTAAAAATTTGAAGGACCCAATTGTAAAATTTAAAAGTTATTAAGGACCAATTCGCAGTTTTTTAAAAATTTATGGGGTCAATTTTATAATTTTGAAAAATATGAGGACCAATTTGTAAATTTTGAAGAAATAATAATAACAAATACATTCTATGGAACATGAGAGGAATTTCAAATTCTTTGGTTTTTTGTGTCATTTCAAAATGATTAAATTTAACTTAGATGAAATACCCCATAAATTTCCATCATTTTAACAATTCTTCATTTTTGTATCCAAACAATGGATTTTGGTCAAATCATTTTAAATTCCCTCAAAACATTACTTTCCCTCATTTTGAAAATTTTCTAAGTATGAAAAGTCAAACTTTTGACTTTTTGATTCTTGATTAATTTTCTTGATTTTCCTTTATCAAATGACTTCAAATATCATATATTGATGATTTAAATCTTCAAGAGTCATGGTTGACCAAATTTTCCAAAAAGTCAATGGTGATCTTGTACAGTTGACTTTTTCAGGCGGATCGCGTTTTTGGAGATTTCAAGTGAATTAAGCTATCCTCACCAAATGAATGATATGAATGGATCATATTGAGTTATTGGAGGATCTTGAGCCATGGTTTGAGTTGTGTCATCATGCCCTGATTAAAAAGTCAGTTGTTCAGGTGAATTAGGTTAAAAACCCTAATTGTGGGCCAGATGAAATTGATGACTGTGGCTCTTGAATTGAAGTACAATTTCCATTGGATATTGACATAGGGATTATTTGAGGATGATTGAAACCTTTGAGTGATGCCTTGGAGCTTTTTAAGGTTTCCCAAATGTGATCCCTGATTTCAGTCCCTGATAGTTCAAAATTCCAGTGTGATGACCTGAAATTTCACTATTGATCATTCCTTGTGTGGGAGATATCTTGAGCCAATAGACTAGGTCAAGATGATGCATTTGGAGTCTTGAGGTCATGTCCCAAGCCAATAGGTCAAATCTTGAGCAAAAGTCAGGAGTATGCTGTCTTCAGTCAAAACCCTAATTTGGTTGATTCAAAGCTTTTGAGCTTGTTGAAATGAATCATTGAGAACCAAATGTTGATTGTTGATGAAGATGGTTCATTTGAGATGAAGGGAGAACAAAACCCTGATTGATACTTGTACTGATGAGTGATTTATTGATTAAACCCTGTTGAGTCACAAGTAGCAAACACAAGCTATGCAATTTGTTAGAGATGCAAATGATGCACATGATATGATATGAGGTGGTATCTTAGGTCAAAAATTGGGGTATGACACTCATGTTCTTCGACAGCGGCGGCATCACCACTGGAATTTTTTCTTTTGCTTGGCGTCAAAGGAGGTTTGCCACTACCCTGAAAAAGAAAAAGACAAAGGCCTTTAGAAAAAAGGGAAAGAAATAAAAGATCATATCAGTAAATACCTTTGATTTTTTTGTTGTTTTGGGAGCAACCTCGTCTACTGGAATTCCTTGATTTGAAGAAGTGGTCATGCTAGAAGTGGTTTTTGCCGTAGGTTTGTCTTTCTTTGGTGTTTTCTTTTCGATGGCTGAAAAGAAGATAATTTGGTCGAAACATGCAATATGTCAAAGTTTAGTATGTTGATATGTTGTAAAACCAAGAAATCCAAACATTCCACACCTTGAACCACTGGAGAGGTAATCCTCACTGCATCCAAGTCGAAGTGAAGAAAGCCTTTAAAACTGTCTAAGGTATGTTTGGTTGCAACCACTCTTTTAGCAGGTTTTGTCGATCATTTGTCAACTATTTACAGAGATCCCCACATACACACCAATTTGGGTAAAGGGGGGAAAATGATAAAGCAAAATCCGCACTAGGTAATCTTGGAAATTTGGGTGGTTCAAACTCAAAGGCCAAGTCATATCTGAACTCGGGTTTTACAGCTTTGAGAGTCTTTCTTTTAGAAATTTGTTTTTCAAACTTTTCTTTTAGAATAGGGGCTGCATCACAAACCGTTCGAAGAATCTGGGTAGGATTATAGATAATTTCAAAGTACTGTTGGAATGCTTGGATTTCTTCTCAATGTGTAATTTTACCTTTCTAAGATTGGTCCTGCAAAGATGAAAAAGCTTTCGTTAGACTAGCATCAATTTCTTCAGTGGTGTGCTATCAATTGGTCGAACCATTGGTCGAACCCTGTTGTAGAATAGAATGTTGGCTGGTATGCTATCAATTGGAAGTCAGCAAAATCTGCATGACGTTTTTGGTGTGCTGCAATGTCTCGAGCCGCCCAAATAGTGCTCGCAACACATAAATCACGTTTTCATCGGAAAAGAGAAACAGGGATAAGTTGGCATAACCCAAATTATCTGGAAATGAGATTAGGTTGATAAGCTAGCAAGCATACTGTTAGCTGGAGATTTCGATTGAAGAATATGTTTCTTGAAGAATTAGAGTTCGAATAAAAAATGGCTTTCGATGGCTATTCCTGAGAATAAATGGCTTTTTAAAGGCCATTTCCGAGGATGTTATTTATGATGAAGATGATTGAAATCGAAGCTGAATCGAGATAGATTCTCTTCGAGACTTAAGCATTTTTCGAAATACAAGAGTACTGAAGCTTGTAGTATTTCGTTGCATTCTCACTAAAGATCACGTTGCCACGTATCGAAGGAGAATTCAGGCAGGAGGATTTTGAATTTCGAAACATTCTGTGTAACCGAACAAGGACAGATGGCGCCCCAAGGATTCGAAATGCATGCATGTGAGCAACGTGGCATTTCGTTAACATAGGACCGTTAGGGTTGAATTAGTATAAATAAGGGTCTTAGTATCAGGATCCAGGGTGTTCATTTTGTACAAATCACTCACAAATCACTCAAGTATCAAGTGTTAAGAGAAAGAGTTCGCTGAGAAATGTACGTATGACACCAACACTTTAAATATGTTCGTATGTCTATTTACATAATCAAAGTATCTTTAAATTTCCTTTACTTTTTCGCCTAGTCTTTCTTGTAGTTTAAGTTTCTTTATTTTCTTCGATTAGTCTTTACATTCTTGCACTTTACATTTCTGCACTTTACATTTCTGAAGTTTACATTTCTGTTACATTATTGTCAAAGTTACATTTACGTTTATAACCAGTTTATGTGTCAGTTGTGTACGCTCTTTGTTAGTTTATTTCGCAAGTTACTTACATGTTCATACCATAACCAAGTTTTCGAAGCAAAGGACCAACAAACATGAACCAAATTATCTCGAAAGATAACTATTTGACTATGTCCTAGGATCAATCTAGTCGATCCTGCGAGTAACCAAAGTATATTTATAGTTTGGAGGACTAGCGGTTGTTTACTGGAAATCACCGTAAACAAATTGGCACGGCCAGTAGGACAGTGTCAAACAGTTTGTCATTAATTTGTTGTTTTGTTTTTGTCTAAAATATATCAAGACCTTGTATGATCCTTAGGAACGGTAAATTAACCAACAGTGCACAACTGATTCCGAAACGAAGGTACAACAAGAAAATGGTCAATCCGACCAGTGGAAGGGGAAATCAAGATCCCCTACAAGGTTCAGGAACTGTAGCAGCAAGTACTACAAATGTTTCGACTTCTATGTCAAAAGCACAAGAGATACCCGCTTCGACAGGGTCTGCGGCCATAATTAGTTCCCAGACCATGCCCGAAAATACATCAGTGCCAATGGGGACAGTCCCAGTTTCCAGTTCGACCACTGTGCCTCACTTTACAGGCACGACAGAAATACCACATTTTGCAGCAAACTTCGCAAATCAACAACAAACCCCAAGACCATCGTCATCATCATTCGAGGGTTAGAGACCTGGAAATCCTTATGGAATGCCAGTTTCATATATGGCAGGATCACAGGGTGCATGACCTACATACACTCAACCTAGTGCGACGACATTTTCGCCTAACGCTAGTTCAGTAGGTCGAAGCGCACAGAATATAGGCCCATCGGGCCAAATGCCTCTCTTAACTACCAATAGTCAAGCAGTATTTTGGCATGAGATGGATGCAAGTAACCACAATATGGTGGATATTCTTGCTAGAGAAATGGGATCGATTTTTTCTCCCTTAATAGCAAACATTACCAGAACTAACCAGGATAATGTAGAAACATACCAAAAAATATCTTCACAAATAGGTCGTATGGCAGATTTCTTCGGAGCCCCTCAAACATCTACTAGGCGAAGAAATATCCAGTCTACCTATCGAGAAGGTGACCCAGTTTTAGAACCTGTTCATGATTTAGTTCAGCCACCTAGGCAAAGGCCTGTCGAAAGAAATCAAGTAATAGATTTAGATAATCAGAATCGAAGGACCAATACTATTCAACAAGAAGTTCCCCAGGAACAGCCTAAGCTAGTTGTAGTAAACAGGGATGAACATCCAAATGAAGTGTTACATAGGGTTAGGAGAGACAATATGGCAACAGAAAATAACCTAACCACCATGATAGAAAGAATTATGGCCAATAATGGCCTTAATACTGGACTTCGACGTCCAAATTATACTTCCCCTGTAGCGGAGTATATTCTGCAAACTAAATTACAAAGAGGTACCAAAGTACCCAAATTTACGAAATTTTCAGGGGATACTAGTGAATCGATTGTGGAACACATAGCCCGATACTTGACAGAGGCTGGTGATTTAGCAGGCAACGAAAACTTGAGAATTAAATATTTCCCTAGTTCGCTAACAAAAAATGCTTTCACATGGTTTACCACCTTTCCTCCAAATTCTATAGATGCTTGGGCACACTTGGAGAAGATGTTCCATGAACAATTCTATATGGGCCAAACCAAGATAAGTTTGAAAGAGTTGGCTAGCATTAAGAGGAAATTCATGGAACCCATAAATGATTATTTGAATAGGTTCCGTTTGGTAAAGTCAAGATGCTTCACAGTTGTTCCAGAACATGAATTAGTTGAAATGGCTGCAGGCGGTTTAGACTATTCAATTAGAAAGAAATTGGATACTCAATATTTGAGGGATATGGCCCAACTGGCAGATAGAGTTTGATAGGTCGAACGATTGAAAGCTGAAAAGGCCAGAGCAAATAAGATTTATAAGAAGGAGAGAGTGGCATATATTGAGGCTGAGATGCCGAAGGCGAAGCCTTCGAAGATTCATATAGTTTCGAAGAAGTCGAAATAGACTTAGCTGAATTAAAAGAAGCACCCCCTTACTCTTGTAAATTGCTCACCCCTTTGAATGGGAAAAATCCTGTCGAAAATGATAAGAATGATAGATTCCCAAAGAAAACTTACACTTTTGATGTCACTAAATGTGACGAAATCTTTGATTTATTAGTAAAAGATGGCCAGATGATAGTGCCTCCCAATTCCAAAGTTCCTCCATTGGAACAGCGGAAGAAAAGAGGTTTTTGCAAATATCATCGTTTTTTAGGCCATAAGACCTCACAATGCTTTCTTTTCAGGGATCTAATTCAAAATGCTATCAAGGATGGACGTTTGAAGTTCGCTGATAAGGGAAAGAATCACATGAAGGTCGATGTTGATCCCCTGAATGTCGCTGACACCAACTACGCTGAACCAGTCGACATCATTATGGTGGATGTGTGTGAAGTAGACATTGCTGAATGGGAGATTATTTCGACAGGAAAGCAGGCTACTGAGAGCCTCAATAACAATGTAATCTTCAATACTGATGTTGAAGAGTCATTCGAGACAAAGATCACTGAAGATCTTAAGGAGAAAACTAGTGAGGCCACTGAAGACCCCGGAGTGAAACTCCAACAGATAAGGATTTCTGAAGTTCCCCCAGCAGGCGTCAATATGGTGAATGTTGGGCAACCTTTATCTGAAATAGAGGAACTAGAGAAGTGTCTGCTGAAGGAAAGAAACTATGGGAATTCACGGGCAAATGAAAGCTTGAAAGATTATCTCTGGAGGTGTCAGGAGAAAAATGCTGGACGGATGCTAGTGTGTCCAAGGTGCTCGATTATGCTGAATCGAAGGGTCCAAGCTAACTATGAAAGGGCCCAACGAAACAAGATGCAGGGGCAGTGGAGGCAAGGGAATCAATTGCAAAAGGTTTACCCAGCGCCAGAAGAAAGCTTGGTGAGTTTCTTGGTTCGATGTCACAAGGCCATGACAGAGATCGTTATGTGTCCCAGATGTGGGGCAGTTTATGATAACCTGATTGCGGAATCACTCGAAAGAATATTATTCTCTACTGGTTGGGAGATTTAGGGACTCAGCCCTAACATGTATGTGTTCCATAATCGAACACCATCAAGAAGGCCTGACAGTCCTTATCCCAAGGCTCGTAGAGTGACATTCAAACATCTTGCAGAAGTACCCATGGATAGATGGACACAAGCTGGCGCATGGAATAACAAATGGCGAAGTTGGGACCAAGGTGGACGAACTGCAATGGCTTATAGAAAGCAGTTCCAGACATCAAATCGAGAGATGTACCGGCTTGAGAACTACAAAGGTAGGAATCCATTGTCTAGATCGCAATGGAGAAGACACCAGAGGATGAAGAAAGCCCAGAAAGAATACAAGGCGAAGGAGGTTGGAGAATCCAGTAGCACCAAAGTCCCAATGCAAGGGGCAAGGTCAAGCAAACCTCCAGTAGAACGCAAATTGTTCAGTTCTGAAAATGAGAAAGAAGAAGAAAAGATGCAGTCTAGTCCTTGGAAAGAAGATGATAGCATGACTAATAATTTGGATTCAGACGGAGTGTCATCCATAAACTTCAACTGTAATGTGGTGTCTATTCTTCCTCACAAATTTTACCAAGAGACGGAGGTTGAAGACTGCGAGGAAGCTGACGCAGAAGAAATGGCGAAACACAGACCTGTGTGTTACTATGTGCTTAATAATGGGGCTAATGAAGAACATAATGCATTTTTCGAAAGACCTGACCAAGGTATGAGAAATCATCTGAAACCCCTTTATATAAGAGCCAAAATTGAAAATATGGGCATTAACAAAGTCCTAGTTGATGGAGGGGCAGCAGTAAATCTAATGCCCCAATATATGCCGAAAATGAATGGCATGTTCGATACTGACATAAGGCCATATAATATGGTTTTGTCCAACTATGAAGGAACAGTGGGACATACCTTAGGAGTGATCCAAGTGAACTTAACTGTGGGTTCAGTCACAAGGCCAACCATGTTCATGGTTATACCAGCAAAGGCGAATTATAACCTTTTGTTGGGAAGAGAATGGATCCATGGGGTGGCTGCAGTACCTTCGATAATGCATCAGAGGCTAACTATCTAGAGAGAAGATGGTATAGTTGAGAATATAGAAGGAGATCAAAGTTACTATATGGCTGAAGTCAATCAAGTCAACAGAACTAGTTTCGACAGAAACTTAGCCAATATAGGGCCATGCAATGCAACAGAAGATATATACGCTCCAAATAAAAATGGTATGTATTATCTATCCTTACACCCAAATGGATTCCAGTGGAATAGAGAAATAATGGACGATCCAGAAGAGGCAGAACCTATCGAAGGATTACCAAGAGTATGGCCAACTGGCTGGGACGAAGACGTTGATTATGCCTGAGTCATCTTTCTTCGAAAAGATTTCGGCTTACATAGCCGAAAATAAAAGGAAAGCGGCTCTTGAAGCCGAACTATCAAACATGGTTGTCAAAGCCACACAAAAAGAATCAGAAGTACCAGGCCCTGGGATACACTTAATCCCACAACCACCTGATGATGCAATTCATGACGGACAGGTTTCAGGCAAAGAAGCAGGTCAAAGATTAGACGCAATCTATGACGAAGAACCTCTGGGGTTTGGAAAGGATCCAATGGCACCAAATATAAAGATGTTAGCTCAAGACCCACGCGAAGAAGTAAATCTTGGGGACGAGAGTCGAAAAATGGTGACTTATATCAGCGCGAAATTGGAGCCAGCCTTAAAGTCATTGCGTTATTAAAAGAAAATAAAGATTGTTTCGTCTGGGACTATGATGAGATGCCTGGTTTAGGAAGAGACTTGGTCGAATTGAAGTTGCCCATAAAAGAAGGGAAGAAGCCCATCAAGCAAACTCCTAGAAGATTTGCACCAGAAATTCTCTCAAAGATTAAAGCAGAGGTCGAAAGACTTCTTCATTGCAAATTCATTAGGACTACGAGGTATGTTGAATGGATTGCTAATATTGTACCTGTTATTAAAAAGAATGGTTCTTTAAGGGTATGTATAGATTTTCGTCATCTAAATGCAGCGACCCCTAAAGATGAATATCCTTTGCCTGTGGCAGAGATGTTAGTAGACTCAGCCGCAGGCTTCGAATATCTAAGTATGCTAGATGGATATTCAAGATACAATCAAATTTTCATTGCAGAAGAAGATGTGTCCAAAACAGCTTTTCGTTGTCCTGGGGCAATAGGTACCTATGAATGGGTTGTTATGTCTTTTGGCTTAAGAAATGCTGGGGCAACTTATCAGAGAGCAATGAATTCTATATTTCATGATTTTATAGAAACATTCATGCAGGTGTACATAGATGATATTGTTATAAAATCTGTTTCAGATGACAATCATCTTGATCATCTTAGCCAATCGTTCGAAAGAATGCGAAAACATGGCTTAAAGATGAATCCCCTTAAGTGTGCTTTCTTTGTGCAGGCTGGAGATTTCCTGGGCTTCTTAGTCCACAAAAAGGGAATAAAGATTAATCAGAATAAAACGAAGGCTATTATGGAAACAAAGCCTCCATCCACGAAGAAAGAATTGCAATCACTATTGGGAAAGATAAACTTCTTAAGAAGATTTATCTCTAATTTGAGTGGGTGTACGCAAGCTGTTTCCTCCTTACTTCGACTGAGGCATGGAAGGTTCGAATGGCATGCTGAACATCAAGAAGCTTTTGAAAATATCAAGCAATATTTGATGCACCCACCCATCTTGTCCCCCCCAAATGGGAAGAAGCACATGCGCCTGTATATCTCAGTTTCAGATAATACAATAGATAGCATGTTAGCACAAGAAGATGAAAATGGCATCGAAAGAGCCATTTATTATTTAAGTAGAGTACTCAATGATGCAGAGACTAGGTATAGTACTATTGAAAAACTCTGCCTTTGTCTATATTTCTCTTGTATAAAACTCAAGTATTATATAAAGCCAGTTGATGTTTACGTTTCATCTCATTTTGATGTTATTAAACACATGTTATCCAAGGCAATATTGCATAGTCGAATTGGCAAATGGGCTTTGGCCCTTACTAAGTACTCTTTAATCTTTCAACCTCTTAAGGCAATGAAAGGACAAATTGTGTCAGATTTCATTGTGGATCATGCAGTGGTCGAGAACCCTCAGCACTGTGTTGATTTGAAACCTTGGAGGTTGTACTTCGATGGTTCAACACATAAAATAGGGGAGTGGAGTTGGTATCCTCATAATTTCTCGTGATAGAATTCCAACAAAGCTCAAGTATAAAATCGAAGGCCCTCTATGTTCCAACAACGAAGCTGAGTATGAAGCATTAATTGCTGGACTTGAAGCCTTGTTGGAATTGGGGGAAACCAGAGTCGAAATTAAAGGAGACTCAGAATTAGTGATAATGCAACTGACAAAAGAATACAAATGTATCAAAGAAAATTTGATCATGTATTTTGTCATAGCAAATAGGTTTCTTAAAAAGTTTGAATACGTGGATCTGAAACACGTCTCAAGAGTAAATGATCAAGAAGCAAATGATTTGGCACAATTAGCCTCAGGATACAAAGTATCAAAGGAAAAGTTGGAAGAGTTGATCGAAGTAAGAGGCAAAACAATGGCCACAAAATTGTCTCCAAGTGATCTGGAGAATTCACAATTAGGCTTCGCCATTGAAGAGGAATTCAAAGTACTAAATATAGATTCCTTAGAAGATACGAATTGGAGGAGTCCAATTGTAAACTATTTGAGGGACCCTTCGATAGATACGGATAAAAAGGTAAAATATAGAGCCTTATCATACTTCTTGATGGGAAATGAATTGTTTAAGAAAGCCCCTGAGGGAGTCTTACTAAAATGTCTGGGCGAAGCCGAAGCTTACTTGGCACTCTCAAATGTGCACAGTGGGGCATGTGGTGCTCATCCAGCAGGGCACAAAATGAAATGGCTTTTGTTTCGTTATGGAATGTATTGGCCCACTATGTTAAAAGATTGTATAGATTTCTCCAAGGGTTGTTAGGAATGTCAAGAACACACAAGTATTCAACATGCACCTGCAAACGAATTAAGTTCAATCATAAAACCATGGCCTTTTAGAGGTTGGGAATTAGACTTAATTGGAGAAATCCATCCCACATCATCCAAAGGCCAAAGATATATATTAGTAGGAATAGACTATTTCACAAAGTGGGTTGAAGCAATACCATTAGCCAATGTGGACCAAGAGGCTGTGATTGAGTTTATTCAAAAACATATTTTGTATAGATTTGGAATCCCAGAAAGCATAACCACAGACCAGGGATCAGTGTTTACTGGTCGAAAGATGCAAGAGTTTGCGAAAGAGATGGGATTCAAATTGTTTACTTTTACACCTTATTATGCTCAAGCAAACGGACAAGTTGAAGCAGCCAATAAAGTCATAATTGGGCTAATAAAGAAGCACGTGGGGAAGAAACTTAAGAATTGGCATAAGACTTTGGACCAGGCACTTTGGGCTTGTCGAACATCACCAAAAGAAGCTACCAATACTACACCATTCCAATTAATGTTTGGACACGATGCAGTACTTCCAGTCGAAATATACCTACAATCTGTTAGGATTCAGAGACAAGAAGAAATTCCCCCAAATGTATATTGGGAAATGATGATGAACGAGTTAGTTGATCTGAAGGAAGAAAGGCTTCGAGCATTGGAGATGATAAAAAGACAAAAAGAAAGGGTGTCAAGAGCATATTACAAAAAGGTGAAAGGTAAAACATTTGTTAACAATGATTTAGTTTGGAAAGTTATTTTTCCTATAGATCGAAAGAACCAAGCTTTAGGCAAATGGTCTCCACACTGGGAAGGCCCTTTTCGAATCTTAAAAGTATTCTCAAATAATGCCTATGAAATAGAGGAACTGGCAGAAGATCGTAGGATCTTTAGAGTAAATGGAAAGTATTTGAAAAGATACAAGCCAGTCATGCACGAAGTAAATATTGCAAAAACGTAAATATTAAACGTAGATGTCGTGGGCCAAAATGGTAAAACATTCGCCAAAATGGCTTTATCCTTATACAAGATATGTAATATAAAGTGGGAAGAGAAACGATGTCAAAATATATTTCATTACTTAAAAGGATCAGGGATACATCCGGTCAAAGGAGGTTGCATTATATGCAAACCAGAATTACAAAAAAAAAAGGTTACTACTAAATAAAAGAAGTATTAAATATTAAGGATAGCAAGATAAAAGTAAAGACCCGCGATGCCTTCAACACCCTTCATTTGACCCTTTGCTGCAAACCCTCTAAGCTTAGCAGAGGAAAGCTTTCCGCCTCGAACGAGTCAAGGGATCCATCCCTGCGCAAATTTTTTACTATCTCTAGTTTGACAAACATATAAGATAGGAGTCTCCCGTAAGGAAGACAAGAGGGTTTGCCTTGGCGAGAAGTAGCAACGGCTTCGGTAAGATGTTTGAAGATCACCAGCGGAATGTTGATCTTCTTTTTCTGGAGAACACAGAGCATGAACTCCAGGTCCTCCACCATGATACTTTCTTGATCTTCCTTTCGTGGGCGAAAGTTACCCACCAGGAATTGATGCCAAATCCTGCAAAGGAGCGCGTTGAAGGGGTCTTTAGCAAAGAAACTCGCTAAAACGTCAGAAGTGCTCATGGCAAAAGAGTTGTCAAACACAAGTCCAGAGTTTTCACATCACATCACTTCAGAGATGAGTGTCGGAGAGATGATGATGCGAGACTCGTAAACTCGGGAAACAATTGTATTTTTCCCCTCTGAGTCCATCTAGACGGATGAAAACATCCAAAAATCAGCCAGCATGTGTGGGTAAACAGACCCTTCTAAGATCCCTAGATAGACCTTTAAGTTCTGAGTGGCAAATAGTTCATCAACATCAATGCCGTTTTTGTGGAACTCTTCAGCAGAGGGTTTGAACTCTTTCTGGATACCAGAGATAATGTTGTTATAAGTTAGAGGTGTCATTGTTGCAAGAGAGAAGTATAAGAAAGAGAAAACCTTGATGAAAAATATGGAAGAGGATGAAGAAATGATAGAAATGGTAAGGTTTATATAGAGGATGTTTGTCTTGAAGAGTGGTTACGCTTTAAAATCTGATTGGACCGCGTGTGAGATCCCCGAGGGAAGATATGGAGTCCGCCGTTTCTAGTCTTGGAAGTTGAAGTGTAATCATGTTAGAAACTGATACACGCACGTCTGAATTAGACGTTTTGGAAAAAGTGATGTCATGATTAACTGACTGTTACGGCTAGTTGAGAGGAAACGTCAAGTCAAAAAACTAAGTGGCTGCGAAGAGTAACCATGTCACGTGTATAAGCTATCGAGGTCCTCATGATGGTTGAAAAATAGGTTTTGACAATTTAAAAATTGTTAAAATATCATTTGTGACATTGCATGGTAGAATACATGTATATTTAAGAAACAAATAATATATGTATATTCATTAGCCAGTTCGATTTCAAAAAGCAGGACTAGTACAAAATGGAAAAAGCATTACAAAGGCTATTATTAAGCAAAGTAATCAGGAAGATTGTTCTTCATTGTGGAATATTGAGAGGCCCATAAAGACAAGCGGCGTTCGATTGTGGCCTGTTGCTTCTTCAACTCTTCGGTCTCTAGAACTAATTTTTGCACCGTTTCGATATGTTGAATCCCCGCTTGTACCACTTCATCCAATTCTTTCTGCTTTGATTGCTTGATTTCTTCCTGGCGAGACTTGGCAGCTTTCACTTTCTCTCGGAGGCGTTCAATTTTTTCTTCCCAAGATTTGATATTTGCTCCGCAAGTGTCGTACTATTTTTTGCGCTTCGCACACTCAAGTTCAAGGGCACCAGCTCTGGCAGTTGATTCGTTGGCAGCTTTCCACAAAGAGCTATGAGAAGCTACTTTCGTGTTGAGTTTTTGGTCAACCTCTCGCTTTCGAAGGTTATCGGCTTCAAGCTGATCAATTAAAGAACTTAGTGAAACGATTACTTGCGAGGCTTCGCTAGAGAGTTGGAGTAGATCCACTTTCTTTAGAAGATTTTTCAGCCCAAAGCAGCTAGTAGAATCCTTACTCAAAACTTCGATAAGGTCAGTCTCAAAGAATTTCTCCCTTATTTGGTGAAGAAGGTTTGGAGCATCGATTCTCGTACCACTTTTCACCAAGATGTTCGAGGAAGTTTCAACTGTGAGGGGCGAAACGCTTTTAGCATTCATCATAGCCTTGAGGAAGCTTACAGGATCATTGTTCTTAAGTTGCTCTAATTCGGATGGAGTGAGTTCAGAAGAAATTGTGGTCGAAGTGGTTGTAGGGGCAACAATATTACCAAAGGTCGAAGTTTCAATATTGCCTGATTTATGTAAACTAAAGACTTCGTCCATAGCTTCATTCCCAAGGTTAGTGTCCTCATTCCTGGTAGATTGCTCAGATACCTCACCAGTGTTAGAATGTTGAGGGAGATCCTCCATATCTTCACCTTGATTGATAACGGGGGATGCATCATTCAAACGAGTATCTTCAGTATGTTCAGGAGAAGCAGCTTTGGTGCTAGGTTCATCATCCTCGAGGACTGGAGAAAGACTGGGAGATTTTTGTTGAGGAACACCTATTACAAAAATACATTAAGATAAAAGCTACGAAAAAGTATTGATAGATTCAAGGCCTATAAAGGTATACCTTGGGGATTATCAAGGTCAAGGTTGAGAGTTGAAGCTTTGAGATCAGAAGTAGCTGTGCCTGCATCGTCCTACAAATGCAAGGTAAAATGTAAACTTAGCATGAGAAGTTAAGCATAATGGATTGTTAAAGTCCAAGATTCTATACCTTGGGTGGGATGTTATCCGGGTTCAAATTATGACTTTCGACAACTGGGTATTACCAGTGGTCTTCAAAAGTTGCTCGTCAGAGGGTACTTTATCGCTTGATGACGTAGGTTTTGAAGTCCCAGATCCTTTTCCCTTAGCTGAAGAAATGGTGGCCTTTTGTCTTTTCTTTGCGGCTTGTCTGGTATGAGGAGGAGATCTGTCTTCATCATCTGAAGCACTAGTATTCGAAGGTTTCCGTTTCGGAGTCGATGGGGGTTTCGAACTCTGAAAATATTCATAATAATAAAATTGAGTAATGTCCAGAATACAAGCACAAATTAGAGTGTGAAAGTGTATACCATTGGTTTCTTGCCAGTGTTAACAGAGTCATCCCCACTTGCTTTGTTGCTTCTCGAAGCTTCAATGTCCTTTTGTGCAGCCGCTTCCTTGATAACTTTCTTTCGACCTATAGCTGTGAACAAAGCAAAATTAGTATACAGACAAAGAAAGGGTTGTAATCGAAAGATTATCCAAGCCCCAACCTTCAGGTATTGGAGTTAAAACACGAACGTGCTCGAGACTTATATGAAGATGTCCTTTGAAATTATCCAAGGTATGCTTAGTTGGAACCACTCGTTCAGCGCGTTTTTTGGATTGTTCGCAAAGGATTTTGGGGACATTCCCACACACAAACCAGTCTGGAAAAGTATTGCTGGTTACCCACCTGTGTAGGGCGTTGAAACTGTTGAACAGGTTGAAGAGCATTTGAAGTCTCCAATATGGGGGTTTGGATGGTGGAAGACGCCATGGATGAAATTGCTTCAAGAATTAGGTTTGGAACCTAAAAAGGGTTTTTTTGTGTTTAGTTTCAGAAGGATGGAGAACAAAGTTGTGTAATAAGGAGAAAACCCTGAAGGCTAAAGTTTAGGTATTTAAAGGTTTAGTAGGAACTTTTTCAAATCTTTTTGAATAAAGGTCAAAAGGACACGCGGAAAGAGTTGATTTAATCTAACGGCGGTCGAACAGTTATTAGCCTTACTCCTAGTATCTAGGAGCAATGATCACAAGTAATGACAAAACGTGGGAACGCATGTTTTGAAAAGAAATTTTTGGAAATGACAAGACGTTTTGAAAGATAAGTCATAAATGATTATGACGTTAGTCAGATTGTTAGAACAAGATTTGTTCTGATCAATTATCTTAGTTTTGATGATAACAATAATATGAATTTTCCTTAAGATTATATGGTACTCTAATCCAATGCAATTTCCCTTTCAGGAAATATATAAAAGAGTACGCATAATTCAGCGCTCAGAAGCTTTGTCTCAAAGGGTTCAGCATGCAACATCAGAACATGGTCTGGCAAGACATCAGAAGATGGTCGAAGCAGAATCACAACATGAGTCTATGGAAGCATCAGAAGAACAAGAGAACAGAAGCACTGAAGTTCTGATGGTATCACGCTCAGAAGCACTTCAAGGTCAGAAGATCAGAAGATGCTATGCACCAAGCTGTTTGACTCTGATGATATTCAAACGTTGTATTCACAAACATCAGATCAGAAGGAAGTACAAGTGGCAGGCTACGCTGACTGACAAAAGGAACGTTAAAAGCTATTAAAGGCTACGTCAGTAGACACAGCGTGAACAAGGCTCGAGGTAGTTGACAAAAGCGTATAACATTAAATGCGATGCTGTACGGAACACGCAAAGCATTAAATGCACTCAACGGTCATCTTCTCCAACGCCTATAAATATGAAGTTCTGATGAGAAGCAAGGTTAACGATTCTGCACCAAAACAACTCATATCAACTTGCTGAAACTCTGTTCAAATCTAAACTCAGAATCTTCATCTTCATCAAAGCTCACTACATTGCTTTTGTAATATATTAGTGAGATTAAGCTTAAACGTTAAGAGAAATATCACAGTTTGTGATTATCGCTTTCAAGAAGCATTTGTAATACTCTTAGATTGATTACATTAAGTTGTAAGGAACTAGAGTGATCGTGTGGATCATAATACTCTAGGAAGTCTTAGAAGTGAACTAAGCAGGTTGTAACTAGAGTGATCGTGTGGATCAGTAGACTCTAGAAAAGTCTTAGAGGGTATCTAAGCAGTTGTTCCTGGAGTGATCAGTGTGTGATCAGTAGACTCTGGAAGACTTAGTTGCTGACTAAGTGGAAAACCATTGTAATCCGTGCGATTAGTGGATTAAATCCTCAGTTGAGGTAAATCATCTCTGCGGGGGTGGACTGGAGTAGTTTAGTTAACAACGAACCAGGATAAAAATAACTGTGCAATTTATTTTTATCTGTCAAGTTTTTAAAGCTACACTTATTCAAACCCCCCCTTTCTAAGTGTTTTTCTATCCTTCAATTGGCATCAGAGCGCCGGTTCTAAGGTGCAAGCACTTAACCGTGTTTAGAAAAGATTCAGGAAGAGAAAAACGCTTCAGTAAAAGATGGTTGATGAGAGTGAAAAGTCTACACCTGCATCTACATCTGGCTCTACTGAGCAATACAACGGTAACAATGGTTATACTAGACCGCCGGTATTTGATGGTGAAAACTTTGAATACTGGAAAGATAAACTGGAAAGTTACTTTCTTGGTCTAGATGGTGATCTATGGGATCTTCTGATGGATGGTTACAAACATCCAGTAAATGCCAGAGGCGTAAAGCTGACAAGGCAAGAAATGAATGATGATCAGAAAAAGCTTTTCAGGAATCATCATAAATGCAGAACTGTTTTGCTGAATGCTATCTCTCATGCTGAGTATGAGAAGATATCTAACAGGGAAACGGCCTATGACATATATGAGTCCTTGAAAATGACTCATGAAGGAAATGCTCAAGTCAAGGAGACTAAAGCTCTAGCTTTAATCCAGAAGTATGAAGCCTTCAAGATGGAGGATGATGAAGACATTGAAAAGATGTTTTCAAGATTTCAAACTCTTACTGCTGGATTGAGAGTTCTTGACAAGGGATACACCAAGGCTGATCACGTGAAGAAGATCATCAGAAGCTTACCCAGAAGATGGGGTCCTATGGTGACTGCATTCAAGATTGCAAAGAATCTGAATGAAGTTTCTCTGGAAGAGCTTATCAGTGCCTTGAGAAGTCATGAAATAGAGCTGGACGCAAATGAGCCTCAAAAGAAAGGTAAGTCTATTGCATTAAAATCCAATATCAAGAAATGCACTAACGCTTTTCAGGCTAGAGAAGAAGATCCTGAAGAATCAGAATCTGAAGAAGAAGATGAACTGTCTTTGATCTCCAGAAGGCTAAATCAACTCTGGAAGACCAAGCAAAGGAAGTTCAGAGGCTTCAGAAGTTCAAAGAAATTTGAACGTGGAGAATCTTCTGATGACAGAAGATTTGACAAGAAGAAAGTCATGTGCTATGAATGCAATGACCCTGGACACTTCAAGAATGAATGTCCAAATCTTCAGAAGGAAAATCCCAAGAAGAAGTTTCATAAGAAGAAAGGTCTTATGGCAACCTGGGATGAGTCAGAAGATGATTCAGACTGAAGATGAGCATGCCAACTGTGCGCTGATGGCGACAGAAGATGACGGATCAGAATCTACATCAGAATCAGATTCTGAAGAGGTATTTTCTGAACTTACTAGAGATGAGTTAGTTTCCGGTCTAACTGAACTTCTGGAACTCAAGTCTCAGATTAGTCTCAAATACCAAAAGCTGAAAAAGCTATTTGAATTTGAAACAAAGAAGCTTGAGTTGGAGAATTCTGAATTAAAAGAAAAACTTTTAAAATTATCCAATAATGTTGGATCTCCTTCTGATTCAGAAAAATCCACTCCTAGTCTAAACCATATTCTGAAAGAATATGATTTAAGTTTCAGGAAGTTCTTATCTAGAAGTATTGGCAGAAGTCAGCTAGCTTCTATGATATATGCTGTGTCTGGAAACAAAAGAGTTGGCATTGGTTTTGAGGGTGAAACCCCATACAAACTTGAACCTGTTGATGAAATGAAATTCACATACAAGCCATTGTATGATCAGTTCAAGTATGGCCACTCCCATGATATTAGGCACACTTCACATGCTCAAAGTTTTCACATAACACACACCAAAAAGCATGTGACACAACCTAGGAAATATCATGAAACTCACATTAAGAATTATTATGCTGTTCCTCCTTCTGCTTACAATGTTAAACCTAAGTTCAATCAGAACTTGAGGAGAACTAACAAGAAAGGACCCAAGAAAATGTGGGTACCAAAGAAAAAGACTATTTCTTTTGCAGATTCTCTTGGCGACAAAGAAGATAAAAATCAATATGACATGTCACCTGGACTCAAGTTGGTCTCAACACTTGAAGGGAAGAAGGATAGTCTTCCAAGTTCTGGTACCTAAATATGTTGAAGAATCTATGTTCGTAGGAAATCAGAAAAGAAAGTTTATTAGTCTTGGAACCATCTGTTTTGTTTGTCTCTAAAGCGTTGATGTTTCGTTCTTGGTTATTCTGAATGCTCTAAATGCTACAGAATATACAATATTGAAACATTGATTGTGGACGAATCAATAAATATCTGGTTTGATGATAAACTTGTTTCTGATGAAACGAAGCAGCTTAAGAATTTCTGCAGATACAATTTTGTCGTATCAGAAGCTGCAGAGCAAAGAAGTGAACCTCCAGAAGCTGTGCATATCAGAAGTAATGGATCAGAAGATCAGTCAGATTTATATCAGCACACTACAGAAGGAGTGTTTCCAAAAGAGAAAGTTGATCAGATCAGAAGCAGTGATCAGAATCTGAAGGCGTAAAGTCTATTCTGAAATTTACAACTGTCATCTATTATCTGATGGTGAACACGTGCCTGTACGGTTTGTACAAAGCGTGCAGTTGAAAAGACGCCGACCTAGGTAACTGTTTTAAATCATTTCATTTACCACGTTCTCTCTCCTCACGTCACTCATCATTTAATAAAATTGATTTCCTTTGATTCTGGAACTGTTCAATTTATATTTCTTATTATTTTCCTTTTCAAATCCGTCTCTATATATTCTTTTCAAATCATATCTTACATCTTTTTCGCTCCCTTGTCTCTCTCTCTCTCCTTGCATTCTCTCGTTTGAAAAGTTCTTAGCCGTTTTCTAAAAACCCTAATCGAAAACCCAGTTCGCTTTTCTTGTTCGTTTTTGTTCATTCTGCATCCATGGCTGCCTTCTCATCCCAAAATGCTGAGTCATCTGTTCCTCATCATCTCCAAGAAGAAACTTTGCAACTCACTCCTGTTGTTGCATGCTCCATTCCTAAAGATGAATTGGAAGTTCTGTGTGAACTCATGGTTGACTTTGACAACATTGAAGAAAACCAATTTCACCTTAAAGAAGACATCATCTTTCAAGGATGGACCTCGTTGTTCGCTGAGTTTGTTGGTCCAGTTTATCCGGATCTTGTCAAGGAGTTCTGGGTACATGCTGTGGTTGCTCCAAAATCTATAATTTCTTTCGTTCATGGAAAGTTTGTCGTTATTACTGAAAACATCCTAAGAATGATGTTTGACCTGAAAAACCCTGAAGGGGTTTTTGAGTTTGATCAAAGGGCAGATATGGGAGATGTTCTATCCACTCTTTATCCAAATGTCAAGAAAACAAAATATGTCAAGGAATTGAGAGATGTCTACAGAATCTGGACAAAGATCCTTCTTGGGTGTTTCTACCATAGGAAATCAACACATGCCTCGGATTTCATCAGTAATGATCAAAGGTATATTCTTTATTGCATTGCCACTCAGAAAAAGGTTGATGCGATTTACATTATCTTCAACCATATGTGGAAAGCAGTAAAGGATTCCAGAAACGCTTTCAGAAAAGAAAATGGTGGAACAAGCATTCCTTTTGGTAGAATTATTACAAACCTTCTGGTGCATTCCAAGATTGTTGAGAGTCTGGAGTCTGAAGGTATTATCAAAAACCTTGCTGTCACCTCTGGAGCCTGTCTGAATGCTTTTTCTTTGAAGAAGATGAAAATTATTGACACTATCCTCAAAGTTCCTCAACCTCTAGCTGGAACAAGAATCAGAAGAAAACCAGTACTAGCTGACTTTGAAACCTTCTTCAATAGTGAGGTACCTGAAGTCAGAACTAAGTATCTGAAGTCACAAAAAGAGGATAAGAGTCTTAAAGATCAAGACAAAGGTGCTCCTATTAAAGTGAATCGTAAGAAGGAAGAAAGGACCAAAAGAAAGTTTGATCATCCTGCTGCTACCACCAATAAAGAAGTGGTTCCAGAAGAAGTCATTGCAAAGGTTGCTAAGGCTGTCTCTGCTGATTTTGAGAAGAAAAAGAAGGAAGCTGAGAAAAAGAAGAAGAAGTCTAATAACAATGCTGAGATTGTTCAAGTTGTTGAGAAGAAGAAAATCGGAAAAAGAAAGATGATTCTTCAAGAATCTGATGAAGAAAATATCTCTCAAGAGGCTGAGAATCAACCAGAAGTTCTGGCATATGTCAGAAGGAAAGAAATCGCTAGCGGCAAAACAAAGATCTTTGAAGAGCCGAAGAGTAAGAAGCAGAAGAAGACTGAGGATGTGGCCAAAGCTTTTCTGAGAGGTTCCAAAGGTATATGCATTTCTGAACCTAATTCTGTTCCTGCTGTTTGTTCAGAAGCTGCACCAATAGAGGTTGTCCCTACACCTGAACCAGAAAAAGCCACATCAGAATCACCTGTCTTTGTCCATGTTCTTACACCTCCATCTACTCCTATAACCATTCCTTCCTCTCCACCTACCATAAATCCTGTTCTGGATATACCACCCCTTCAAACTCTCTTTCCATCTCAACCTTCTCTCAATGCCACTCTTGAACATACTCCCTCCACCTCTCAAAACAATCCTTGTGATTCTCCTTTTCCAACCTCTGCATCACATGAGCAGCTGCTCCGTGATTGCAACTACACTCCCAAGCCTCGTCCTGAAGCTGAAGTGGTAGTGTTAGATTCTGATACTGAAGCAGAATCTTCTTATAGGTTGGATAGAGAACCTCATCCGTACTTCACTTCCAGCCCTGCCTTTTCAAAAACCCAAATAAAATTCCGTCCTGTATATCCTATTGGTGTAGTTTTTGAAAACATAAAGAGGAATCTCAGAAGTACCTTTGATACTCTCAGAATTGCTGAAATATCTGGATTGAATGATGTTGCTATGCGGAACTTCTGGAGGATCTTTCGCAGAGAATCAGATGCTCTGTTTTTAGAACTTCAGGAAGCCTGTGTAGCTGCTGCCCCACGGCCTCGTGGAATTCTGAGGAATTATGAAGACTTCTGGTTTGCTAGTCTCAAAGGAAGACATCTGTTGGAAGAGAAGCCCTTCTTGGATGAGATGGAACAATTAAGATTGGCTGCTGAAATGGAAGCAAATCCTTGCAGGGATATTGTTATCTTTATTCCTCAATATCCTGTTCTGCTAGGAGACTTCAAGACTCTCTTTGACTATCTGAGGGAAAACCCGTCTGTGAAAGACCCAAGCTTGGTCATTCCAGAAGTTGTTGACCCACCAGAAGTTGAAGGTCCTTCTGCTCCCAGGAATCTAGCTGCCATTCTTCAGGCACTTGAGAATGGAGACTCGGAAATTCCTGCTGCAGAATATGGAGATGCTTCTATGCAAGAAGCAGATGCTGAAGATCATGTTGCTAAAACTGTTCCTGTTGAGGAAATCCCTGCAAATGATCTATCTATGGAAGCTGCAGATCAACATGCCATTCCTGTGGTTGAAAGCGGTGAAGCTTCTTCTGATGAATCTTCTCGTCTTGCAAGGACTCTGGAAGAAATTTAGAAAAGACAGGATGAGCAAAGTTCACTCAATGCTGAGTATAGCGCTTTCATGGTGAGGCAAGAAGGACACAACAATATGGTTCAAGAGATGCTGACCAAGATCTTGTCAAGACTAGGGCCATCTTAGATTGAGTCTGTGTTGTTTCTTTCTTTTCGTTGCATTTGTCTTTGTGCATCTGATCTTTCTTATCTTCATGTACTTCTGTACCTGCTGTTTGAACTTCAATGAAATCAACTTCTTCCTCCGTGTGTTTCGTTTTGTTTGTCTCTGAATCTTTTTTGCTTTTTTGATGATATGACAAAAAGGGGGAGAAAGATAAATGATAAATGATTTGATTTAATCAGTTGCTCTCACTAACAAGAACTGCAAGTTCTATATGGTTTAAGTGTTTTGCAGGTATAAAGAAGTGAAGAGAATCTTCAAAGCAAACACAAGAAGCAAAACCATGGAAACTGAAGCAAGCCGAGTGCTATCAAGCTTCAGAGATCAGAAGCAAGAAAGAAGAATGAATCAGAAGCATTGATAATAGAATTTGATCCATATTTGTTTATTTGTTTTGACAAAATTCTATTTGCTCTGATACATTATTTTAGCCTATGTGGCTCTGATACATATAATGTGTTTGAATACATATTTTATGTTCTAACTCGTTCATGCTGACTTTTGTCGTTTAGTTTTTGTTCTGTAACATTTCAGGATGTAGAGATGCTCTGATGATGCTCTGGTACATTCAACAATGTTCTGATACAAATCTAGCATGAAGTGATGTTGGTAGAAATTCAAGCTCTGAAGCTATCCGAGGGAAGCAGAAATTCAAAGCTGTGAATGTTCTAAAGATCCAGAAAACTCAAGTTCTGAAGCTGTCCTAAATGGAAGCAGAAATCAGAAGCTGTGAATGTTCAGAAGATCAAAGAAATTCAAGTTCTGAAGCTGTCCTGAATGGAAGCAGAAATCAGAAGCTGTGAATGTTCAGAAGATCAAAGAAATTCAAGTTCTGAAGCTGTCCTAGATGGAAGCAGGAATCAGAAGCTGTGAGTGTTCTAGGGATCTAAGGAAATTCTAGTTCTGAAGCTGTCCAATGGAAGCAGAAGTCAGAAGCTATGAATTCTCTGAAGACAGAAGCTTATATGATCGTCTCTACCGAAATAATCAGGGAAGTCTTTTATTAAAGTTCTTCGAGTATTTATTTCAGGGGGAGATTATTTATCTCAGGGGGAGATTGTTAATCTAAGGGGGAGACATATTCATATGCTTATGCTATAGCTGTGTAATTTGTCTTTTGCCGTCTGTTCTTTCTGATCGCAAATTCATATCATTTATATATGTTTTTGTCATCATCAAAAAGGGGGAGATTGTTAGAACAAGATTTGTTCTGATCAATTATCTTAGTTTTGATGATAACAATAATATGAATTTTGCTTAAGATTATATGGTACTCTAATCCAATGCAATTTCCCTTTCAGGAAATATATAAAAGAGTACGCATAATTCAGCGCTCAGAAGCTTTGTCTCAAAGGGTTCAGCATGCAACATCAGAACATGGTCTGGCAAGACATCAGAAGATGGTCGAAGCAGAATCACAACATGAGTCTATGGAAGCATCAGAAGAACAAGAGAACAGAAGCACTGAAGTTCTGATGGTATCACGCTCAGAAGCACTTCAAGGTCAGAAGATCAGAAGATGCTATGCACCAAGCTGTTTGACTCTGATGATATTCAAACGTTGTATTCACAAACATCAGATCAGAAGGAAGTACAAGTGGCAGGCTACGCTGACTGACAAAAGGAACGTTAAAAGCTATTAAAGGCTACGTCAGTAGACACAGCGTGAACAAGGCTCGAGGTAGTTGACAAAAGCGTATAACATTAAATGCGATGCTGTACGGAACACGCAAAGCATTAAATGCACTCAACGGTCATCTTCTCCAACGCCTATAAATATGAAGTTCTGATGAGAAGCAAGGTTAACGATTCTGCACCAAAACAACTCATATCAACTTGCTGAAACTCTGTTCAAATCTAAACTCAGAATCTTCATCTTCATCAAAGCTCACTACATTGCTTTTGTAATATATTAGTGAGATTAAGCTTAAACGTTAAGAGAAATATCACAGTTTGTGATTATCGCTTTCAAGAAGCATTTGTAATACTCTTAGATTGATTACATTAAGTTGTAAGGAACTAGAGTGATCGTGTGGATCATAATACTCTAGGAAGTCTTAGAAGTGAACTAAGCAGGTTGTAACTAGAGTGATCGTGTGGATCAGTAGACTCTAGAAAAGTCTTAGAGGGTATCTAAGCAGTTGTTCCTGGAGTGATTAGTGTGTGATCAGTAGACTCTGGAAGACTTAGTTGCTGACTAAGTGGAAAACCATTGTAATCCGTGCGATTAGTGGATTAAATCCTCAGTTGAGGTAAATCATCTCTGCGGGGGTGGACTGGAGTAGTTTAGTTAACAACGAACCAGGATAAAAATAACTGTGCAATTTATTTTTATCTGTCAAGTTTTTAAAGCTACACTTATTCAAACCCCCCCTTTCTAAGTGTTTTTCTATCCTTCACAGATGTCTTGGAACTCTAAAAGGTATGAGTAAAACAAAATCTCATCATGACAAGAAATGCCTATTTCTTTTGTTTTTCAAAACAGGCATATATTGGGGGCAATTTGTTAGCTGGAGATTTTGATTGAAGAATATGTTTCTTGAAGAATTAGAGTTTGAAGAAAAAATGGCTTTCGATGGCCATTCCTTAGAATAAATGGCTTTTTAAAGGCCATTTCCGAGGATGTTATTTATGATGAAGATGATTGAAATCGAAGCTGAATCGAGATAGATTGTCTTCGAGACTTAAGCATTTTTCGAAATACAAGAGTACTGAAGTTTGTAGTATTTCGTTGCATTCTCACTAAAGATCATGTTGCCACGTATCGAAGGAGAATTCAGGCGGGAGGATTTTGAATTTTGAAACATTCTGTGTAACCGAACAAGGACAGATGGCGCCCCAAGGATTCGAAACGCATGCATGTGAGCAACGTGGCATTTTGTTAACATAGGACCATTAGGGTCGAATTAGTATAAATAAGGGTCTTAGTATCAGGATCCAGGGTGTTCATTTTGTACAAATCACTCACAAATCACTCAAGTATCAAGTGTTAAGAGAAAGAGTTCGCTGAGAAATGTACGTATGACACCAACACTTTAAATATGTTCGTATGTCTATTTACATAATCAAAGTATCTTTAAATTTCCTTTACTTTTTCCCCTAGTCTTTCTTGTAGTTTAAGTTTATTTATTTTCTTCGATTAGTCTTTACATTCTTGCATTTTACATTCTTGCACTTTACATTTCTGAAGTTTACATTTCTGTTACATTATTGTCAAAGTTACATTTACGTTTATAACCAGTTTATGTGTCAGTTGTGTACGTTCTTTGTTAGTTTATTTCGCAAGTTACTTACATGTTCATACCATAACCAAGTTTTCGAAGCAAAAGACCAACAAACATGAACCAAATTATCTCGAAAGAAAACTATTTGACTATGTCCTAGGATCAATCTAGTCGATCCTGCGAGTAACCAAAGTATATTTATAGTTTGGATCAGGACTAGCGGTTTTTTACCGGAAATCACCGTAAACACATACATAGCTTTTTACTGGCAGAATTCTGAAGACCAGTAATCGAGGAAGCAAGAATGCATGCCATATATTTTCAACTGTGGCGTTGTTTTCTATAACAACATCTTCGAGCGAAGTAGTGAACCAAGAAGGACCATGTGTTCGATTGGCGAATGGAGCCATCGAAGGAGTGAAGGTATGACATTTTGAAAACATCAAAGTGTATTGGGTAAGAGAAGCTTGCAAATCTACATCCTCATCAGAAGGAGTTAATTGGAGAAGTCTGGTACCTTCGATTTATTATCCTTTACATCTGGACTATTTTCATCAACTTTTCGATGTGTTGATAAAGAAGGTTCGAAAGTGGCATTTAGCCACAATTGAAGGAGCAAATAAGGTCCAGACAGGAGCAAGTTAGTGCCAGGTTTATAATCCTTTAATTTCTCACTCGCAGACCCTAAACTCTCATATAAACTTGCTAAGAGAAGTTCACTTAGGCATATTTCTCGACCAACATGCAATTGGTTAGCAAGCGTTATAAATCTCCTTGCAACTTGCAAAGATTTACAACAAAAGACGAACTTAGATAACCACAGACCTAGGAATGCTATGTGTTCTGTATCAGAAACAATTTCTACCTGAGTATGGTATAGGCTGATGTAAGAACTAAAAGAAGCATTTTTTACGGTAAATCCGATCAAGTTTTTGCTATCCTGATAAGGGTCAAAGGTCTCTCCTGTTGGGGGAAGTCTAGAAATGGCAGCTATGTCGAAGAGTGTGAGAGTTATCATTCCACATGGGAGGTGGAAAGTATTATATGTATTGTCCCAATAGTACAAGCTAGCTAACAACAAAGGTTAACAATAACTAAACCCTAGTTTTGACATTTGAATCAGGTCAAAAATGCCTAATTCTTTCCAAAGTGAAGCTTTTTGTGTCTCAACTTTATCTAACCAAGATAAATATTGATTTATCTAAAGATGGACAAGAGCGAAATGGTCTAAAGTTGTCCGTAATATAGTCCAATTGGAAAGCTTCTCTCATTTCTTTAGTGGAATCAATAGATTGCTGGGTTGAATCTTTTTTGGAAGGGTTGGTTTTGTTTACTATGGGTTTTGTGTCAAAATGACATGGAAAAAATTCTACACATCTTTCCAAATGACCTTCCGGGGCCAACGGTCCTAAAAATCCTAATATACTGTCAGAAAGAAGGGATGGAAGCATTACTTGAGAATCCATGATAATTATTTACTCTTTAGTTAGCTTTGGGGGTGTAATGTTCTCCCGATTCTCAGCAGTCACGATATTGCTTGTTGGAATGATGTGGAGATCGAAACTCTTTGAGGATCCAATGTCTTTGGTCTGCTTTGATTTCTTTTGTTGCTTATCAGAAGGCATTGTGATTTTTTAGGTTTTTTTGGAAAAAAAAGGGTTTCTCGAAAGGAGGTTGCAGAGATTGTGAAATAAAGGAAGGTTGAAGATAAAGTGAAAATTCTGGTATGATAGACTCAGGATGTCATTCACGATGTCAAGACATCTGATCTATTATTAATGTAGCAGAGGCAGAACAGAAAGATCCCCCAATTTTTAATTACCCCTAAGAAGAAAGTTGTATATATTCACAAACTAGAAAGATTATTGAATATGAATCAAATCACTGAAACACTATTTGACTATGTCATAGGATCAATCTAGTCGATCCTGCGAGTAACCAGATTATTTAAACACTTTGGAGGACTAGCGGTTGTTTGTCATAAATCACTAGTAAACAGTGACTCCTGCCGTTCGTCAGACTTGTCTCATGCTGCCGTCCGTCAACCCTCTCCTGCCGTTCGGCAGCCTTGCCATGCCAGCACATGACGCGGCTCACAGAAGTTGTCCCCCACGCATGTGAGCTCTTGTCCCTTGCACTTGCTCTTGTCCCATGCAGTTGCTTTCCAGTGACCATGCACGCAAGAATCTTGACTTTTGATTTTGACCAAAACACTCATTTCTTTTATCATTTCCATACATCACATTCTTTTATAACTTCCACTATTAAAATCCCACTACCACTCATTCATTTCTCATAACTCCCATAACCTTCAACTTTCAAAATTCTAAACCATTAGTACACATTCATTACCCACTCATAACCTCTATCTATTTAAACCTCTTCCTCCATAAACTTCCTTCCATCCCACCTATTTTTTTCTTTCACTACATAAACACCATATCCTTTCCTATCTTTGTCAAAATTCTATCATGGCCAACAAAGGAGAACCTGACATGAATCATCTTGTGCTCCGTTTAGGCGATGCATGTAACGCCCCAAATTTAATTAGTTATTTAATTAAATTAGTTAAGGAATTATTTTATTGGAACGGTCGAAGTTGGGATTCATCAGTATTATTCTAAGAGGCGTATTGAATTGATTCGTCGTTTGGAGTTTTGAGGTTAAGTTGGATTAATTAGTCAGTTAACTGGAGAATAGATATTAGAAATAATACTAGTTATATTTTTATTCTTAATTATTTTGTGGTGTGTTTGTGTATTATTTGGCATGATGCGATATTATTATTAGTTTAGTAATTAGCTATAATATAATAATATGGCTAATTAATTAATTGGGCCAAGTATGTGATTAGTAATTGGGAGGGTGTGTAGTAAGCCCATTAGCAATATTAAGGATTAGTATGAGATTAATAAAATAAAGAAACTAGAAGGAATATGGAAGTTTTTGGCTAAATTGTGAAGAACGTGGAAACAGAGAAAGAGGCTAGGGCAAGAGAGAAGGTAGACTTCCACCATTGTTGAAGGATCAAAGCTCAAACCTAAGGTAAGGGGGGGAATGGGTTCTTTAAATGGTGATTAAAACATGAGAGGGTAGTGAGGGTTCCTTCCCCTCTATAGGACTGAATTGGAATTGATTTGTGTATAATCTTCTATTGGTTTGATGTTTGATTGATGGATGTTATTGATTTTGTGTGTGATTGATATTATCTCTGGTTGAGTCTATGTGAAATTCAGTTTTGGTTGCTGATTTTGATTATGCATATTGTGTCGGTTGAGTCACTGTTGTGTTCATCCATGGAGATTGAGTTTGGAATATAAATGTCCAGAGTGATGAGTAGAAAGTGAGTCGTTATAATGTAAAATGAATGTAGAATAATAGGTTAATGAATCTAGATGAAAGGTATGAGATAATAGGTGAAAATGTGTTGTTTTAGACTTAAAATCATAGCCTGTTATGAGTGAAAACTAGTGGAAAACGGACTGGTGCGAAATTGCATATTTTTGGAGAAATACTGGTGTTTTGCGCATGGAATTCTGTCATACGCGTATGGGATGAGGCCATACGCGTATGAGTGTGTTGATACGCGTATGGAAAATCTTAGTGGAAAATCAGTTCTGTTGATACGCGTATGGGATGACTGAAATGCGTATGACTTTGGGTGATACGCGTATGGGAGGTGCCATACGCGTATGGCTTCTGTGTGTAAAAATTTTGTTTTTGTGATTTTCTTCGAAAGTTCAATGATGCGTAACTTTTGATCCGTAACTCCGTTTTTAGTGCCGTTTCGAGCTTGATGAACCTTACGAGATAACCTATGTGTAAATGATGAAATAAGATGTAAATTTCAATTAATTTTGAATCATGATTTTATTGCTTGATGAATGATGTACTGTACATATATGTTATAATGATGAACTAGTAAGCCGTTAAATAAATTTCGGTAATCGAATTATGTTGTTGTTGACTAATGGTATTGTTGTGATATGTTGTTGATTTTTGATGTCGTTGAATTGTTGATATGAGTTGTAGGCCGATGGCCAGAGTTGATTGGTTTGAGTTGATTCGTCCTAATATGCGAACATTTTGAGTTGTAGGTCGTATGACCAATGTCGATGATGTTGAAGACTTATGCCTTGTATGGTACGATTGTTGTTGATTGTGCGTCCATGTTGCATACATACATTGATGAGGGCTTATGCTCTGTTGCTGAAGGCTTATGCCTTGTTGTTGAGGGCTTAGGCTCTGATGCTGAGGCTTATGCCTTGTTGTTGCCCCTTAAACTGGCATTATGATGGGGGCTTATGCTCCGTTGGTACCACATGCATATAGTTGTCGTTGGTTGCATTGCATTCCATATATTTGAATGTCGATGTTGTGAATAGCATTGTTGATGTTGTTGTATGTGAGAATTACTGTGTGAAATATATAACTTTATATATGTGTGAATACTACTCCTTAGCATGTGATATTCACCGTGTATTTATTGAATGCAATTCTCACCCCTTTTCTGTTGTTGTGTCTGTGCTTCTTCGGGAGTACAGATATTCAGGTACCTGAGTAGTGATTGGATGTTGAGCGTTGCTTGATCGAGTATTAGGAGTCGCTCTGATACGTAACACGGGATTGGGAATTTGTTATGTTTTACTTTGTTTGATTTGTTACGTATCTTACCTTTATATTTTGTTGGACCACGAGTTTTGTGGAGGATATTGCTATTTTTAAGTCGTAGTGCTATGAAACTGAATATTTCATATTTCCGCTGTGTAAGCAATTCGTTTATGATAAATGAAGTAATAAAATGAACTTAAATGTTATGAGTTTTTGGAAGATGTGACATCCTACTGGTATACTCTGATATAAACTGTGTATTTTTATTATAAATATATAAGTTGGGAAAGTGGGGTGTTACAATTGGTATCAGAGCAGGTCGGTCCGTCCGGCCAGGTTGTTGAGTCCGTAGAGTCGTGTTGTGCGTATGCGATATCTGTGTGAAAACACTATCGGTACTTCTTCTGTCTTACTTCTAACTTTACAGGAGGATGAGTTAGAAATAAGTGGGGGGGGGGGGGAAGCTTTTGCTTCTTTGAGATGATGCGTGTGGAGTTGTCATTGGTGCGCGGTTGAACTCTATTATAGTTGGTAAAGACGGTTTGTACCCCATCATGGTTTTTGGATGTCTATTAACAAATTGAGGAACTGATCACCCTTAATCTCTTGTTGATAGCATACGAGATTATGTTGGATGGGATAGACGTGTCTTTCGGCTTAAATTGTGGGATCGGAGGATGGTTGTAGTTCAGCCAAGTGCTTACAGATTGTTCTGATGAATAGATGCAGATTCTTGTCTAGGAGGAATAGTCGCTAAATGTTAGGAGTAAATTAATGGTAAATTCATGTGTTAATATAAGTGATTTCTTCTCTAAACCAATGCAAAAATGTGATGAATCCATAGGTTTTTATTAAGAATTGAACTGAATAAGTTTAGTTCATGTGTAAAGCAAATCGAATCACTTGTGGGTGTTATTGTTGCAGGTTTTGAGCTGAATAAGAACTTAAGAAGAATATGAGGAGGAAAGAAAGCTGGAAGTCTCAAAGGCTGAAGAAAAAGATGGAAAGTGCAAAGGGCGCGCCGCGAGAGTTCCTAAGCGCGCCGCGAAAATACTTCTGTTTGAGAGGCGCGCCGCGCCAGCCCGTTGCCGCGCCGCGGCCTCGGCGTTAAAAGCCCAAAACTTCTATTTAAAAGCCCTAGCTTCCAAGAGAAAGAAACTTTTGTGAAGAGCGAAATTAGGAGAGCAATCTGAAGGTGCAGCCACAATCATCAATTGAAGACCAATTCTCTATCAAGCGAAGACATTCCTTTGATGAAGATGAATTCTTCCATTAATCTTTGTATGTTCTTCATGTCTATGGAGAGCTAAATCCCTCTTGTTGAGTCTAAGGTAGTAGTTAACCTATGAATATACATTACCATTGATTAATTCCTGTGAACAATTGTTGAATTTATTATCAATAAGAAACCTTGCTTTTAATTTACATCATTGTTGACTCTTTGATCGAAAGAAAGGATTTAACTTTTGCCCTAGGTTACTATATTGATTCAATTGCAATTTGCAGAGATGGAATTGTAGTTGGGTTTTCATAATTATCGTTCTTAATTACTATTATCGTTATTGTGATTTGGAGAGATCGAATCTCATACCGGTAAAAGTTATCTAATTTGATTTGCAGACATGGAATCTTATTTGAGGATAAGTGAAGATAATGATTCAAAGGATTGTTCTATTGAGAATTAATTGATAATTGTATAGGATTAGGTTGATGAACCCTAAAGACTCAACATCTTTCTTTAATTGTTAACACAAAGTCCTTTACTTGCTTTTATTTTATTATTTGCTTTTGATATTATTATTAGTATAAAACAAACCAAACCAAATTTCTTAACTCAAAATAAACAACTATAGAACGGCAGTGATATTAACCAATCCCTGTGGATACGATATATTACCGAAAATATTTACCCACAAATACTTTCAACAAATTGGCGCCGTTGCCGGGGATTGGTGTCAATATTGCACGCATTGCAATAGTCGTATTATTTTGAGTTATTTACTTAATTTTAGATTTTTTTTTTTTTTGTTTATTTACTTAATTTTAGATTTTGTTTGTTTAGTTACTTAATTTTAGAATTTTAGTTTAGTCCCTTTATTTTAGGATTTTAGTTTAATTCCTTTATTTTAGATTTTTAGTTTAGTTCCTTTATTTTAGAATTTTAGTTAGTTAGTCTATTTTAGATTTTGTTATTTCAATAATCTTTTAATTTTAATTTTTATTTCTTTTAATTTTATTTTATTATTTTTTTTCTTTTCCTGTTATTTCACTTGGTTGCTAGTTTTGTAGATGTTTGTTTGTCGGAATGTTTGACCCAAATATAAATGCTGCACTTCATGCTCAAAACGAGATCCTATTCCAACAAATGGAGTATCTCCTTCAAAGTTTGTCACAGTTCACACCTCAAGCTAATGAGTTTCGTGATATCGGATGGTTCACACCGGAAGATACGATGGAGTATCATATAGCTGACCATGAATATCAACAACAAGCCTTTCAACCATACACTCAACCGTCGCCACAACAACAAGGTTATCAAAGTGGACCCTCTGAGTTAGAGGAGACCATGAATCAGTTCATGCAAATGTCAATGACAAATCAACAACAAGGGCTTCCACATTATAATCAAGGTTATCAAAGTGGACCCTCAGAGCTAGAGGAAACCATGAATCAATTCATGCAATGGTCTTTATCCATTCAACAAAATCGGGAAACGCAAGATGTTCAAGTTACCAAATTCTTCACCGAGCAAAATGTAAGTCAGGCTTCAACTTTTCAAAATCCTATGACGTGTGTAGAAACCTGCAATGCGACTTCTATAAGGAGTGTAAAAGTGATTGATGAGGAAGTTGATGACAAGGAAGATGTTGTTGAAAAGGATAATATAGAGCATTTAAACATCAAGAAAAATATAGAAGTTGAGTATGAGCTTTCAATAAAGCTACCTTATCCAAGACCTCCTAAAAAAGTAGAAGACATGTGCGTCGAAGGAACAAAGAAGGAGGATATAATTAAAGAAGTTGTGCATGAGTTAGAAACTTCAAAAGTTGAAACTTTTTCAAAAGAGAAGATGGTGGACTTAGAGTTGAAGAAGAGTAGTAATGCAAATGAGCATAAACTCTCATTGGAATTACCTCCTCCACAAGTTCCTAATAAAGAAGGGAAGGAAAGTCATTGCTTTCGGCCAATGGAAATGTTTAGCCGTTTGCAAATCACCATCCCATATTTAGAAGGTTTAGAGTTTAAGCCAAGATGTGTCAAATTCATCAAGGATAGGTTCTCACCGACGAAGAAATTAATGGGTAAGGAGGTTATCTCTCTTGAGGAGAGAAAAAAACAGATGAAGGAAGAAAGATCGCGAGTTGAAGTGGTAAGAATTAAGGATGAAGAAACCAAACAAGCAAACATGAAATACTTTTGGGGCTTCACATTGGTAAGAAAAGTACCAAGGAAAAGAGACATTGGTTGATGATTCAACCATGAACCGTCGAGCCATGCGACGTTAAACGAAGCACTTCGTGGGAGGTAACCCACATTTCTAATGTTTTGTTTTGTTTAGTTTTTATTTCAGGAAATAATCAAGGAACCCGTCTGGTGAAAGCTAGGAGGCAGCAATTGATATTGCGTTACTCTCTGTAAGTCACCCTCTCGGACTTGTTACGAAACATTGAGGTCAATGTTTAGTTCAAGTTTGGGGGTGGAGCTATTTATTTTTGAATTGTTCAAATTTTCTGTTTTTTTTTTTAATTATTTGCTCCCAGTTAGAGTAAGTAGTCCCATAACAAAGCGAGAATCTCAAGCGAAGTATCAACAAGGAAGCAACATGTATGAAAAGTGGTAGGAAGTGAATGTTCAAAAATTTATCACTTTCACTTTCTTTTTCAATAAGTAACAAAGCAGGTATGAATTTTTGAACTCAAACTCTTAATGTGTGCAATGAAACTTAAGGTGTTAGTAAATACTGTCAGAAGTTCTTTATGGTACATTGTTTGTTGGATCGGCTTAGCCTTAACCATTGTGAGGAAAGCTTTCCATTGTTTACTATATGCAGGAGACCATCAATTGCTTTGACTTGTTTGTATCATGCTAAACCATTTGTTGCATCGTTTGTGGAAATCTGTGAAAGTGATTTAGGCACTTGTTTGAATCTGAGAGTTCTTTTAGCCTATTCCAATGAAAAAACTTATTTGCTTCTGTGAGAGTGTGATCCTTTGCTAACCATTCTTTGAGCCTGAGGTCAAGATAAGCATTATAATATACACCAAGGAAATAGCTGGTGAGTTTGATCTCAATAAAAAGTTTTGTTTTGGACCATCAACCATAAAATTTGGTGATGTGTTTTCTCTTTGACCTTTTTAGAAAGTAGGGGAGCATTTATATAATCTGAATACAGGTTGATCTCCAAGTTGGGGAGAGTCACATTCAAAAGAAGAGTAAGTACTTATGGTAATCTGTGAAAGATAAAAGAAGTCGTAGCTTGAGAAAAAAGAGAAGTAACAATGTTAGAATATAACGGTTGCTGAAAAAAAGTGAAAAAGAAAAACCAAGCTACGAATGAAAAAAGATGGACAGGTAAAGGAAGTAGAGTTTTAGAGAAAAAGAAATAAGTTATGAATTGGATGCTTCCCTATATTAGGAACAACCCTTGATTATCTTCTTTTCTTTGAATCTAAACCACATTACAACCATAGAAAGACCTTCTGATTCTCAGATTCCACAAGACTTGATGCGAGCAATATGGTGAACGTATGATATGGATCTTTGTTGATTTAATTGTTTGGATGAGTGTTTAACCCCTCTTTTATTCATCATACTTTTTGATGAGAGTGATTAGTGCTGATTCAATTACAATTGTGTAGTGTTTTGAACTTCTGGAGGTAATTTGCTTTCAACGTTTGTTTCATGTGTATATTCTGAGTTTGCAGGTAGAAGAGGAGTATTTGACTTAGTTACTGGATTGAACCACTTGAGAAAACCCTTTTTGAAGAACTTGTTGCTTGATTGTCAGTAAACTTTGCTGGAGGTGAGTAATTTTGTTTAGGGACAAACAAAACTCTAAGTTGGGGAGAGTTTGTTAGGAGTAAATTAATGGTAAATTCATGTGTTAATATAAGTGATTTCTTCTCTAAACCAATGCAAAAATGTGATGAATCCATAGGTTTTTATTAAGAATTGAACTGAATAAGTTTAGTTCATGTGTAAAGCAAATCGAATCACTTGTGGGTGTTATTGTTGCAGGTTTTGAGCTGAATAAGAACTTAAGAAGAATATGAGGAGGAAAGAAAGCTGGAAGTCTCAAAGGCTGAAGAAAAAGATGGAAAGTGCAAAGGGCGCGCCGCGAGAGTTCCTAAGCGCGCCGCGAAAATACTTCTGTTTGAGAGGCGCGCCGCGCCAGCCCGTTGCCGCGCCGCGGCCTCGGCGTTAAAAGCCCAAAACTTCTATTTAAAAGCCCTAGCTTCCAAGAGAAAGAAACTTTTGTGAAGAGCGAAATTAGGAGAGCAATCTGAAGGTGCAGCCACAATCATCAATTGAAGACCAATTCTCTATCAAGCGAAGACATTCCTTTGATGAAGATGAATTCTTCCATTAATCTTTGTATGTTCTTCATGTCTATGGAGAGCTAAATCCCTCTTGTTGAGTCTAAGGTAGTAGTTAACCTATGAATATACATTACCATTGATTAATTCCTGTGAACAATTGTTGAATTTATTATCAATAAGAAACCTTGCTTTTAATTTACATCATTGTTGACTCTTTGATCGAAAGAAAGGATTTAACTTTTGCCCTAGGTTACTATATTGATTCAATTGCAATTTGCAGAGATGGAATTGTAGTTGGGTTTTCATAATTATCGTTCTTAATTACTATTATCGTTATTGTGATTTGGAGAGATCGAATCTCATACCGGTAAAAGTTATCTAATTTGATTTGCAGACATGGAATCTTATTTGAGGATAAGTGAAGATAATGATTCAAAGGATTGTTCTATTGAGAATTAATTGATAATTGTATAGGATTAGGTTGATGAACCCTAAAGACTCAACATCTTTCTTTAATTGTTAACACAAAGTCCTTTACTTGCTTTTATTTTATTATTTGCTTTTGATATTATTATTAGTATAAAACAAACCAAACCAAATTTCTTAACTCAAAATAAACAACTATAGAACGGCAGTGATATTAACCAATCCCTGTGGATACGATATATTACCGAAAATATTTACCCACAAATACTTTCAACACTAAACGGTTGGGATGAGTCTAAGAAGATGAAGCTCAAATAGTTGCGATGTTTTCAGGACTGCGTATTATTCGTAGAGTTAGTCGTGTGGAATTATTATGAAGCGTGATGTTATCATTTGAGAATGGTGGAGTGTTGTAGAGTGTTGTCATTGGAATTTTATATATGATTGTTGAAGGTTGCGGGTGTGTTGAACAGGTCAAGTCGAGACTCGAGGATATAAAGAAGATTATGAAAAGCATTGTAATCTTGGCATTATGAAAGATGAAGATGTTGATAAGTAACGGGTGATTCCAGTTATACGGAGGTTGTGGAAGGGAGCATTGAGTTGTGAAGCGTGGGAAACAACGATGTTGATGGAGGAGAGATTGATAGATTCATAAAGAGTCGTTTAGATACTAACGTTGGAGATGAGAAGTGAGTTTTTGGGAATTTGGGGAAGAATTGATCGGAAAGTAACTGTGTTCTTATGTTCCCAATAGTTCCTAATATGTATAACTAAGTTAAAATAAGAGTTTGGGGAATCAAAGATGAGTTTTTGTTGGGTTTTGAGTCAACTAGATGTCAAACCCGTAACTATGTTATGGATGATTTTTGAAAACTTCGAAAATTCATAACTTGAGTTTCGAGTATCCGTTTTTGGTGTCGTTCGAGGCGTTGGAAAGCTAGCGCAGAGAACTTTTTGATAAAAATATGTTCCATGGAAGGAATTGATTATTTGCTGTTTAAATGGATTGGATGTTTTTTAAGGTTTATACGGTGCTTTGGTATGATCGAAAATGCGGATGCCATTGTCATTGCGTTGTGGGTGCAGTGATGTGATGTTTTGACTTCATGAGATTTCATGTATGTTATTATTAAGATTTAAGGAGTGAATTAAGATTGATGTAGCGATGTTTAGTATAGTTGTGTCCGTACACATCAAGGATAATGCGATATACATTATGATACCGGTCGCATGTGTTGATTCAGGTGATTGTTGGGAGTTAAGTTCATGATTGTAAATAAAATAAAGATATTGTGAAAGGATGTGAGAAAATGTTTTTAATATTTGTTTCCATGAGTAAAGAAGTGATGTGATGAGAGTCACTATGATAGACATGTTATTTATTTCATGTACAGAGACATGCACTGGGAGGATTTCGAATTATGAGATCAGATAGGTGTGTTGGTATAAAAATTGTATGTGTGAAGTCATGAATTTGAATTGTTTAGGATAAGACCAAAGGATTTGAGACCAGGTTGATAAATCGTTTACTTGGTATGTTGCTTAGTGAGAACAAATTGAGATTGGATATCGTCGGATTTTGAGTTAGCTAGAATAACATTCTGAAGGTTGAAACTGCTAGTATAGAGGTGATGAAGATGTATTATAGTTTGATGAACTATTGTTTCGACGGTTGAATGTGATGGAGAAAGTTAATGGGTAGTATATCAGCAAGATTATGAAAGTTGTGATATTCTGTAGAGTATTGTGTTCGATTGAAGTACGGGATTTATAATTGACGTTTTGGTAAGGAGCACAGTTGTATTAGTACTAAGTCAGAGGGAATTCTTCTTATGAACAGTAGACAGGTGATCTGAAAAAGAGAGTTATTTAATCTCTGGAGGAATTATTGAAAGTTTGGGTGCATAGACGAAGGTGTGCTTGAGATTGCCATTAGTAGTTGATTGAAATAAGTGAGAGATTTTCCCATTCGATGTGTTCGAATGGTCGTTTATGATACTTTGTATATTAAGAAGTGTAGAAATCGCGATGTGGTTTGACTCTGATGAGAGCGGTGTATTCAAACTTGGGAATTTCGGTAGATGGCTAAAACAAGAAAGTTACCTTAGTAAGGGTAGTGTATGTTTGGCCTTTTTGGCAAGGGTTGGATCTGAAGGCGTGAGAAGTGGATGAGAGAGTTGTATCTGGACTCGTTCCTGTTGGTGCGTTTTCGAGGACGAAAACATTCTAAGTGGGGGAGAATTGTAATGCCCCGAATTTAATTAGTTATTTAATTAAATTAGTTAAGGAATTATTTTATTGGAACGGTCGAAGTTGGGATTCATCTGTATTATTCTAAGAGGCGTATTGGATTGATTCGTCATTTGGAGTTTTGAGGTTAAGTTGGATTAATTAGTCAGTTAACTGGAGAATAGATATTAGAAATAATACTAGTTATATTTTTATTCTTAATTATTGTGTGGTGTGTTTGTGTATTATTTGGCATGATGCGATATTATTATTAGTTTAGTAATTAGCTATAATATAATAATATGGCTAATTAGTTAATTGGGCCAAGTATGTGATTAGTAATTGGGAGGGTGTGTAGTAAGCCCATTAGCAGTATTAAGGATTAGTATGAGATTAATAAAATAAAGAAAATAGAAGGAATATGGAAGTTTTTGGCTAAATTGTGAAGAACGTGGAAACAGAGAAAGAGGCTAGGGCAAGAGAGAAGGAAGACTTCCACCATTGTTGAAGGATCAAAGCTCAAACCTAAGGTAAGGGGGGAGAATGGGTTCTTTAAATGGTGATTAAAACATGAGAGGGTAGTGAGGGTTCCTTCCCCTCTATAGGACTGAACTGGAATTGATTTGTGTATAATCTTCTATTGGTTTGATGTTTGATTGATGGATGTTACTGATTTTGTGTGTGATTGATATTCTCTCTGGTTGAGTCTATGTGAAATTTAGTTTTGGTTGCTGATTTTGATTATGCATATTGTGTCGGTTGAGTCACTGTTGTGTTCATCCATGGAGATTGAGTTTGGAATATAAATGTCCAGAGTGATGAGTAGAAAGTGAGTCGTTATAATGTAAAATGAATGTAGAATAATAGGTTAATGAATCTAGATGAAAGGTATGAGATAATAGGTGAAAATGTGTTGTTTTAGACTTAAAATCATAGCCTGTTATGAGTGAAAATGAATGGAAAACGGACTGGTGCGAAATTGCATATTTTTGGAGAAATACTGGTGTTTTGCGTATGGAATTCTGTCATACGCGTATGGGATGAGGCCATACGCGTATGAGTGTGTTGATACGCGTATGGAAAATCTTAGTGGAAAATCAGTTCTGTTGATATGCGTATGGGATGACTGAAATGCGTATGACTTTGGGTGATACGCGTATGGGAGGGTGCCATACGCGTATTGCTTCTGTGTGTAAAAATTCTGTTTTTGTGATTTTCTTCGAAAGTTCAATGATGCGTAACTTTTGATCCGTAACTCCATTTTTAGTGTCGTTTCGAGCATGATGAACCTTACGAGATAACCTATGTGTAAATGATGAAATGAGATGTAATGATGTACTGTACATATATGTTATAATGATGAACAATTGAGATATCCGTTTTTATTGCTTGATGAATGATGTACTGTACATATATGTTATAATGATGAACTAGTAAGCCGTTAAATAAATTTCGGTAATCGAATTATGTTGTTGTTGACTAATGGTATTGTTGTGATATGTTGTTTATTTTTGATGTCGTTGAATTGTTGATATGAGTTGTAGGCCGATGGCCAGAGTGGATTGGTTTGAGTTGATTCGTCCTAATATGCGAACATTTTGAGTTGTAGGTCGTATGACCAATGTCGATGATGTTGAAGGCTTATGCCTTGTATGGTACGATTGTTGTTGATTGTGCGTCCATGTTGCATACATACATTGATGAGGGCTTATGCTCTGTTGCTAAAGGCTTATGTCTTGTTGTTGAGGGCCTAGGCTCTGATGCTGAGGCTTATGCCTTGTTGTTGCCCCTTAAACTGGCATTATGATGGGGGCTTATGCTCCGTTGGTACCACATGCATATAGTTGTCGTTTATTGCATTGTATTCCATATATTTGAATGTCGATGTTGTGAATAGCATTGTTGATGTTGTTGTATGTGAGAATTGCTGTGTGAAATATATAACTTTATATATGTGTGAATACTACTCCTTAGCATGTGATATTCACCGTGTATTTATTGAATGTAATTCTCACCCATTTTCTGTTGTTGTGTCTGTGCTTCTTCGGGAGTACAGATATTCAGGTACCTGAGTAGTGCTTGGATGTTGAGTGTTGCTTGATCGAGTCTTAGGAGTCGCTCTGATACGTAACACGGGATTGGGAATTTGTTATGTTTTACTTTGTTTGATTTGTTACGTATCTTACCTTTATATTTTGTTGGACCACGAGTTTTGTGGAGGATATTGCTATTTTTAAGTCGTAGTGCTATGAAACTGAATATTTCATATTTCCGCTTTGTAAGCAATTCGTTTATGATAAATGAAGTAATAAAATGAACTTAAATGTTATGAGTTTTTGGAAGATGTGACATCCTACTGGTATACTCTGATATAAACTGTGTATTTTTATTATAAATATATAAGTTGGGAAAGTGAGGTGTTACAATGCAGGCGAGCTCCAACGAGAAAAATACTGAAAATTCTTTCGAAGAGGATTTACATCCACGCGCTATATCGATAACAACTGCTTGCGGGATCTGGGGTTACTTAACAATGTGCAAGGTTTGCTCGACAAGATAGGCCTGAGTTTCGTGAGCACAATTAACTTACCTACTTATGAGGCTCTAAATTTGGAGTTCTTGAGTTCTTACGCCTACCTCACTCCCGACGATGCTGATGAACATCTCATTGGAGCAATCACATTTCGAATGTTTAACCAAGAATATACGCTGCACCGGGATGTGTTAAGCGAAATGTTTCGTTTCCCTCATGGAGACAATGTACAATACCGTATTCCCCCAGAAATGGATTGGAGTAGAATGGCATATGATTTATGGGAGAGAATATCCGGTGAACAAAGTGTCGCCCCCGAGGGACGCTACTCAACCCACATCCGCAATCCAAACATTCGTTACCTTCACCGCACTATGACCAACACTATTTTTGGGAGGACCAACAACAACAAAGTTAATACCAAGGAGTTGTACGTACTTCACTGTGTTTTCATGCCAAACCTACGTTTAAACCCAGCACCTTCCTGATGGCTCATATTCAAAACCTTGTATATAGAGATGGGATTATGCCCTTCTGTATTGGAGGCATTGTCACCGCCATCGTAGTTCACCTAAACTGGGGAAGAAGAATTCAGATCCTACCATCACTGCCAGCAGAGTTCATAAACATAAACAACTGTAGAGCTGGTCGTCTAATCAAAGTAAGAAGAGCTGGAGGTTACCATCTGATGGTGAAGAATGAAAAAGTTAGAAGCGTCATTTTGCCAAATCCTGGCCGTACAAATTTAAATAATCTTGACAACTGGATTTACGACCTTAATGCTCCCGAGCCTGGTATGAATGAGCAAGGTAAACAAGGTGATGATAACAATGCCGCAGTTGACGAAACTGAAGAAGAATTAGAGCACCAAGCGCCTCAACCAAACGTTGAACCTCCCGAGGCCCAACCACAAAACTCCAATCAACCAGCCACCCTTGACGCAATTTATGCCACAATATTGCAGAAGAACCAATTGTCCAATCAGCATTACCAAAACTTTGAGACGCACTAAGGTGAGATGATGAACCTCAGGCAACAGATGCAAAGAGATCAACACGACTATGCTCAAAGGCACAATCAGAGTATGCTAGAATTCTCCGCAGGGATGACAGAAGATATGAGAGCTTTGACACTCCGTGTTGAAGGTCTACATGATGTTGTTTCTCGTGGTTATGAAGCCGAGTCTTCTAGAAGTGGCGGACAAGCGCGTAGAAGACCAAGGACTCGTGGCAGATTTCGTGGATGAGGCGAGGAAGAATGAGTATTTTAGTTTCCAACTTCCTTTTTCATCTTTTGTCAATACATTGAGGACAATGTATGGTTTAAGTATGGGGGAGGAAGTACTTCCGTTTTACTAGTAATTTTTATATTTCCTTTGTAATTTCCCTTCTAGATATTTCCATTCAATAAAATTTTTGTTTTATCATGTTATTTATGCAACATTTATGTTGTTCCGATTCCCTTATTTTATTGAGCCCCAACAAATTTTTTTCAGTTTAATGCATAACTTGACCCACTCGACGAGTATGTAGGTTGCTAAATCTTTAAAACTAATTATAAAATTTTAGCGAGATTTGACGAAATCACTACCGTCTGGACACTCGACAACCCCATAGTATAATAGACTAGTTCAAGTACCTGCTATCCCGATTTCCTGCAGCAAGTTGGACAAAAATGAAGAATTCTTAGGCTTAGTGATCTTTGGTACCATTTTAGGTAGAATATTCTTGATCACATAATTCCATACATCATCATGATTAAATCCTATCATACACCCTCATTTGATGACATGTGCATCATTTGATTGTTAGCACCAATTTCTTTTACTTGATCATTTTTATTTCCCACCAATTTCCACCTCATTACTATAATTCCCTTCATTAACCACACTTTAATCACATTTCCTTACCAATTAAATTCAAATTAATCACCAAGGAACAATTACCAAATTGCCACCACCCCACCTCCAATTCTATAATTAGAGGTCTCTACCTCTTCTTTTGACAAGCTTAGAGAGCCAAAGAAACTCTTGCATTTTCTCTCCTCATCCCTTTCCAAACCTCTCACCCAAAGTTCATTTCCATTGACTTAGTAAGATTCACCTTGAATCATACTAATTTTGAACTAGACCTTCATTCTTTCACTCTTTTCTTTTATCGTTCATCATCAATTGTGGAAGATCAAAGCATTTGTTGTGTGTTCTTAAAGTAGACTCAAAGTTTGCGAAAGAAGTGGTAAATCTCTAGATCCATTCTATATTCCAATATGTGATCCAATATTGTTTGTGTGTGATGCACCTTTGGTGCTATATTGGTTCAATTTGCTGGTGAATTGATGGAAATTTCGTGCACAAGTTGATCCAAGATCACAAGGTGTTTGATGTTATGTTTGAGAAAAGTTTTCTCTCTTAAAATGCTGAATTTCTGAAAATTTCATGCTGGAAATCGATTTCCCTGTTTGTGGAAATCTATTTCGCTACCTGATTTTTGCCAAAAACGTGTATAGGAAACCTGTTTCCCTGTTTTGGGAAACCCGTTTCTTGACAACATAATGTTGTTTTGGCCTATTAAACTTTTTTCTTTGTATCTCTTCTCCCTCTACTTCATTAATATTATTAGACCTAGGAGGTTGATAGGTTTGAAAGAACCATATCCATAATATTAGATAAATGATATTAATGATAGTTTGAGTGATTTTATCTTAATGTATCTACATCTTTTTCTTCTTCTTTTTATTTTGATTGATGAAAGTCTTAAATATCTTGAGAATTCTTATGGATTCTTGATGAAGACAAGATCGCTACCTATTTTCTTTTCGTGCGGTATTACTTTCGGAGAGCGATATATATATCATTTCTCTCGCATGCATTAGCACATAAATTATTGACCGGCCTTGTATTAGGGTGACTTCTACATAAGTCACTTGGCGATCTGCTTAACATAGCGCAACATTGTCCCTAAATCAGGAAAAGATCCCATATGGCAGAGAACTATATGCGGTTGATTTAAGACTTATAGAAGTTTGTAGTGTAGTCTCTATGATTTTATCAAGCTTATGATAAACTTCCATTAAATTTAAATCTGAAATCATCCTTCACTCATCATCGATCTTCATTACTAACAATTCGATGATATACTTGACAAGTTTCAAGATGGTCATCTTGCTAACATTTAACAATTAACTTTAATTTCCGCAGTTTATTATATTGTTCTTTATATTCCTTGGTTCATGCTTTATTTTATCATTCATCATGTTTATGTTTCCGCTATTTTCTCTTTGTCCATTTGGATGTTTATTTATGTTTCCGTTATTTTCTCTTTGTCCATTTGGACGCTTGTTTATGTTTCCGCTATTTTCCTTTTGTCCATTTGGATCATACTCTATTTTTGTGCTAAAACATTAATACACAACTTAAAATCCTAAAAAATACTTAAGGCTCTATGGACTATTGATTACTATCCCGAGCATCTTGGAGACTTGGACTTGTTGGACTTAGTACCTCTGGACCTCGTTACTCTGTTGTTATTCTGTCTGGCATTGGGTTGTTGTCTGTTTGTGTGTGCAGGTATTTCCCCGAAAGTCCTTGATGGTCAATTCCAAGGCATTGAGATAAGGATTTCGCAGATACACAGCCGTTACTCTGCCCGATTTTCGTCAGAATTTTATGTGATTTTTCCAAAGGCTAAACGCAAAGTGGTGCTAAAGATAATAAGTTCATCTGGATCCCCAAGTGGTAATGCGTTGGTAGTCCAAAGGATGGGAAATCTATCTTGACTCTTAATGTCAAGTGTTGGCTTCTTATTTTGGTTAGATCGTTCTTTCCTTATGCTTTTATTTTATGCTCTAGGATAGCCTCTTCATCTATTGCCCCTTCTTAGATTTTCAAAATCTTCTCCCTTTTTCCAAAATCTTCTTATGTTTGTAAAACTCTTTTTAAAAATATTTCTCAAATATATCTTTTGCCCTTAGTGGCTTTTTCCGTCAAAAGTTTAGACACGATTAATTGTTGTAGTGAGTTGCGATACCCCATGATTTTGATTTTGATTGATATGATGGAATCTTTTCCACTTGAGAGATCTAGTGGCATACTTTTTGATTTTATCCAAGTTGGAGCCCTTTTCTCATTTGTGATGCAAAGAATCCATTCGTTCTCATGCTTAAGATCAATGGCTGAGTATTCTCTCCGACGACGCTAAAGTGTTTATTCCTTTTTAAAATTTTTCCTTTTTTTAAGTGGAACTACATTAGCTCTGACTTCTCCATTGCACCGAGGAGGTATGTAGGCAAAAGAAGTAATGTCTTGCCGAGGTTGTTTTAAAAATCAAACAAACCTTCCTTTTGCACACATACAACACAGATTTTCAAAAAGGTTCCCGTGGAGTACCACATATATGAGGGGTGCTTAAAACCTTCCCCTTGTATAATCAACACCTGTACCTGAGATCTCTTTTTGTTTTAAATACAAACTTTGGGTTTTATTTCGTTCTTTTCCCATTTCCTTTGGAAACAATAAAGCGCGGTGGCAACTTTCACTGAAATAATGAGTCAAGTCAATCCCAATGGCTTTCGATCTCAGATTTTCCCCGCTACAAAAAAATGGAGACTTCATTGGGGATCCAGTTTTAAGTGTGTTAAGCCTATTTTTGTTTATCTGTGTGTTTTATTTGTATACTATTGTGTGCTTTGTTTGTTTTTCTTTTTCTTTTGGTGCTTGATGGTTCCTCTGTGATGAGATAAGTCCTGAACCGGACTTGTGAGTAACTTGAGATAGGAGGTGGTAAGACCAATAGTTGCATGTCAGGAGCGATCCTTAACATGAGCATCATATGGTGGAACCCCAATTAGTGGAGGCCTTATTGAAGGTAGTAGATGTTGTTACGAACCATTGTAAGAATGCTATTACTTTCAATAGTGAGTGTCCGTAGAAGCTGAATGGCCTAGAACCCTTTTAACCCATCTAAGCCTTTTTACGATGTAGCGCATAAACAAATTTGAGTACCAATTTGAGCCTGTTGTCATGCGATGCTACACTCAGACGAGGTCTTTTTAGGAATATTATTGGCGCCCATGAGCAATTATGTGAGCCGGTAGTATCCGATAGAAGACTGAAAACTCTGGGAACCTTTGTAGAACCCGTTCGGCAGGTACAAAATTCCCTAGAAATACCTTTTGGATGGGTAGACCCATGGCTCCATGCTCGTGACGTCGAACCATTGAACCTTATTTGTATGAACTTGTGTGATCTTGTTTGCTCTTAATTGTGTTTGATGCATAAACCATGCATTCATGCATTCATTAAAAGCGTTCATCACAAATGGTTTTTAAGGAACTTATAGACTTTTTGTAAACATCATAGGTACCATGGATCAAAAGAGAAGTATTAAGAAGTATAACTTCAAGAACCCAAGTGTGAAAGAATTGAAAGAGCTAGCGACTTTGGTTCCTAATCCTGACAACTTCAGAAACCGTTATGGAAAATTGATCTCTATCCTGAAGACCAAAGTGGAGAAGGGGATTCTTGAGACTCTTGTGCAGTTTTATGACCCGATTTATCATTGCTTCACATTTCTGGGTTATCAGCTTATGCCCAATTTGGAGGAGTATTTGTATTGGGTTGGTTTGCTTGTTACAGACGAGATACCGTTCAGTGGTCTAGAGAAAGCTCCTAAGATTGATGAGATGGCAGAACTCCTTCATTTGAAGATATCAGATGTAAAGGAAAATATGACTGAAAAAAGGAGGAATTTGGGGGTTGACTTCTAAGTTCTTGATTGGGAAGGCTTCTATGTTGGTTAGTAAAGGAAGTATGATCGCCTTTAAGGCTTTTCTTGCCATGCCCATTTATGGTTTGATACTCTTTCCTAACATTGAGAACTTTGTCGATGCTAATGCTATTTGGATATTCATGATTGGGAATCCTGTGCCTACTTTGCTTAGGGATACTTACTGTTCCATTCATTATATGACAGATAAGAAAGATGGATGTATCAACTGTTGCACTCCTTTTCTCTATAAGTGGTTTAGTTCGCACTTACCTCAGACTAGGAGTTTCTTAAGCAATCCTGATGGTCTCCGATGATATCAGAAGATTATGACTCTCACTAATGGTAATATCAATTGGTACCATACTGCTTATTGCACTGGTGAGATTATTGATAGTTGTTGAGAATTCTCCAATGTGCCTCTTCTTGGTATACAAGGAGGAATCACCTACAACCCTATTCTTGCAAGGCGTCAATTTGGTTACCCCATGAAGGATCGACCTGCTAGTATTCTTGTGGCAGGAATATTTTATCATAATAAGGATGGAGATTCGGATATGAGAAATCGGTTTGTGTGTGCTTGGCACCATATTGATAGGAAGAGACATTTGGGAAAGAAGAAATGCATTGCTCTCAAGGACTACACTAATTGAATTTAAGCTAGAGCCCGTACTCTTCAGATGCCTTATTTATTCAAGGAACCCTCTCTACCTGTTGCTCCACTATCATCTTCCAATATTCCCATCGAGAGTAGAGAGGAGTACCAAGATCTCAAGGATAGGATGAAGTTGGAAAAGGATACTTGGGAGAAGAAGTTTCACGCTTTAGAGATTGAGAAGGAAGAGTTGAAGAAACAGTTGAAAGAGAAAGATGATATGCTCTATCTTCAGGATGGTTGGTTGATGGAAAAGGATGATTAGATTCGTCATGAGGAAGAGCTACTTCAGCAACATGGTGAAAAGCGGAAGAGACAACAGGAGGATTTATTTTCCTCTGGTAGTCAGGAAGATTCAGTTGCATGGAAGGAAGTTGCTGATAAGCTGATGGTCGAGAAGACTCATTTGAAGGCCTTTTATGAAGATGAATTGGAGAAGCTCCGCAGGAAGCTGCAGAGGGGAGTTTGATCTTCATCAAGAGTGGTTCCTTCTGGCTTATAGTTTTCTTTTGTTTGTAGTTTTGTACTTTGAATTTTGTAATCCTTTCTGTTATTAATAAAAAGAGATTTGTCTTTTTGTTATATTTTATATGTTGTATTTTTGTGATGTTTACAATTAATGTCTTAAAGTTCCTTAAAAACTAATAAAAATAAAAACCATTTGCATTGCATTTCATGCATCATTCTGCATGTTGGTCTTGCTTTTGAAAGTATTCCCGAGATCTTAGTCAGTGTTCTTCATATAGAACCAAGCTGTCTCACCGGTATAATACTCGAGCTAACTGCAAAAAGAAGATGGAGGGTCTTGAACAAGAGAACAGAGAGTTACAGGAAGAGGTTGTTACTTTGAGATCAGGAGTGGAGCGTCTCACTTCTTTAGTCGAGACATTGATGGCTGCTCAGAATCAAAATTAGAGTCAGGTTCCTCCTTCCAATGCTCAAACTCAAGGTCAGCCGCAAGGTCAGACCACTGTGATCTCTGAGATTGTTTTTGCAACAATTCCTTTAATTCCAACTGCTACTACTAATCAGCAACGTATGCCCAATTGGTATCCCTAGGGCATGCCCGAAGGTTATTTATCTGCTCCTGAAGAGACTCATCCTCTGACTCCTATCATGGTAACTACACCTCTAATTGTTCATACTGGTCCATTTATCCCAGAGCCCGTTTATGATGCTGCGCCGAGTGAAGGTTTGGGTATTCACGACAGAATAGATGGTTTCCAAGATCAGTTTGAAGAATTGCAGAAAGAGATGAAAGCCCTTCATGGAAAAGAATTGTTTGGAAAGAATGTGCATGATCTCTGTCTTGTTTCTAATGTGAAAGTACCTGCGAAGTTCAAGTTGCCGGAATTTGAGAAGTATAAGGGAAACTCCAGTCCTCAAGCACATTTGGTGATGTATGTAAGAAATATGTTCATTCACAGTGATGATCAGCGTCTATTGATCCATTATTTCCTAGACAGTTTGACTAGTGCTGCTTCCAAGTGGTATATGGGCCTTGATAGCACCCATATTCACACACTTAATAACTTAGCTGAGGCGTTTGTTAAACAATACAAGTACAATGTTGATATGGCCCCTGATTGAGATCAGCTGAGAGCTATGATGCAGAAAGAAAAGGAATCATTTAAGGAATACGCTCAAAGATGGCGTGAAGTAGCCGCCCAAGTAATTCCTTCAATGGAAGAAAAAGAAATGACTAAGATTTTCTTGAAGACTCTTGGCCCATTTTACTATGAGAGGATGATTGCAAGCGCTCCCGTGGATTTCACTGAAATGGTGGGTATGGGTGTCTGGCTTGAAGAAGCTGTAAGAGAAGGTCGTCTGGTTCAGAATGACAATCCGTCTGGCAGTGCAAAAAAGTATGGTTTTTCTTTTCAGAAGAAGAAGGAATCAGATGCTAATGTTGTTTCTCATGAAAGGAATAGTCAATCGAGATGAGATGCTAGCTATCAACCTCAACAAGTGGCATCAGTGACTCCCATTATGAATTCGGCTCCTGTGGCTCATGCTAATCAACAGCAAGCAAGACGGAATTTGTATCCTCGAGCTAATTTTGATCCTATCCCTATGACTTGCACAAAATTGTACCCTGCTATGATTCGTAAGAATTTGGTTCATACAAGGTCACCACCTCCTGTTCCAGAGAAGAGCTTTTCATCAGAATGCCCTTGGGCATGACTTAGAGAATTGCTGGCTCTTAAAGAATGAAGTTTAGAGATAGGTCCGATCTGGTATGCTTTCATTCCGTGATGTTGGTCCTAATGTGCAAAATAATCCCTTACCTCCTCATGAAGCGTCTGCTGTGAACATGGTGTATGGATGTCATGGGAAGTATCAGATTTATTGTGTGAAACACATCATAGGATAGTTGGTAGAGACGCACGCCACTCTGTGTGAGTATAATCATTATGAGCATAATCATGCTGCTTGTAGAGTTTGTTCAGTCAACTCTCGAGGATGTCATATTGTGAGAAGAGATTTGCAAGAGATGTTGGACCAAGGGCTTATCGAGATTCTTAGAGACAGAGATGAAGATGATGTTAAGTGTAGAGATTGGTTATTATGGAAAATCGGCTGTAGAGCCACTAGTGATATGTTTGCCTGGAGCTATACCCTATAGTTCTGACAGGGCTATGCCGTACAGGTACAATGCTACTATGCTGGAAGGTGGGAAAGAAGTAGAGATTAAGCCTCTATCTTCTGTTGTGAATATAGCAGATGTCAGTAGAGTGACTAGAAGTGGGAGAGTCTTCACTCAACCCCAAGCAGTTGTGGATGTTTAAAGAATCCCACTCAGATGCATGTGACTACTGGTGACACGACAAAGGTGAATCATGAGTCGTCATCAGGAAAAGAAATGGATGAGATTTTGAAACTTATCAAGATGAATGATACAAGATTGTGGATCAGTTGCATCGTACTCCCTATAAGATCTCTATAATGGAATTGTTGACAAGTTCTCCTGCTCATAGAGATTCTTTGATGAATGTACTCAATCGGGCTTTCGTGGATCATGACGTGACCTTGGATCAGTTTAATGGGGTTGTGAGTAATATTACTGCATGTAACAATTTGAGCTTTAGTGATGAGGATATGCCTGATGAAGGAAGAAACCAAAACTTGGCTTTACAAATCTCTGTCTATTGTAAAGAGGATTCACTGTCTAATGTATTGATTGATACTGGTTCACCACTGAATGTTATACCGAAATCCACTCATGCTAAGTTGTCTTATGGAGGCACACCAATGAGATATAAAAATGTGATAGTGAAAGCTTTTGATGGATCAAAGAAGTATGTGGTTGGGGAGGTTGATTTGCCCATTTGTGTTGACCCGTTCGTTTTTCAAATCACTTTTTAGGTGATGGACATTTTTTCGGCATACAGTTATTTGTTGGGACGCCCATGGATCCATGAAGCTGGGGCAATTACTTCCAATCTTGACCAAAAGTTGAAATTTGTGAAGGATGGAAAGATGGTTTTTGTGAATGGAGAACAAGCTTTCATGATTAGTCATCTCTCTTCATTCCATACTATTGAAGCTGTTGAAGCTGTCATTGGGACTGCGTTCCAAGCCCCGTCTGTTAATGATGAATCCAAGAAGGATGAAGCTTCCATTGCATCTTTCAAAGATGCTCAGTAGGTGGTGCAGAAAGGATCCTCAAGTGTTTGGGACAAGTGGTCAGTCTGCAAGAAAATAAGAATAGAGCTGGCTTGGGATTTTCTTCCTCAGGCAAGTCAATGATGAAGTCAGAATATGCTTTTCGTCCTTATCAGGAGATATTTTGCAACGCTGGGTTCCTACATCCAACTCCTTCAGAGGTAGACGTGATTATTGAAGATGAACCAGATCCAGGGATGCCAAACTTTATGACTCGTGGAAAGCTGGTCAAGAACTGGATCACCGTGGATGTTCCTGATTGTACTCGTGTTTCAAAGTAATTTGTTTTTTATGTTTTTCAAAATCCTTTTACTCTGCCCAAGGTGAAAGTGATGTTGTTGGGGATTTTCCTGTTTGTTTCATACACTAAAATCATCAATAAAAGTCATTTTGTTTTTGCATATATATGTTTTTTTATCTTTTTGTTTTTCTGGCAAGTGGTAACCCAAAAAACCTTAAAAATATGTTTACATTTGTCATAATCTGCATGATTAGATGTTTGCATATATCTTGTCCTTTTCCTGAAATAATAATCACATGTGCAGATTAATCAATAAAATCGTTGAAAGTAATGACCCTGCACCCTCTCCCAACTTCGAATGTCCTGTGTATGAGGCAGAAGAAGAAAGTGAAGAATGTATTCCTGATGAGATTTCCCGATTTCTTGAGCACAAGGAAGACACCATTCAACCATATAAAGAGCCTTTGGAAGTGATTAACTTGGGAACGGAAGAAGACAAGAAAGAAGTCATGATTGGGGCACTGCTTGGCCAAGATGTTAAGAAGAGGATGGTAGAGCTTCTTAAAAAGTATGTTGATATTTTTGCTTGGTCCTATCAAGGTATGCCTGGGTTGGACACAAATATTATGGAGCATCGTTTGCCGTTGAAGCCTGAATGCCCTCCTGTCAAGAAAAATCTAAGAAGAAGTCATCCCGATATGGCGGAGAAGATAAAGAATGAGATTTTGAAGCAGATAGATTCAGGTTTCCTTGTCACTTCTGTATATCCTCAATGGATTGCCAACATTGTGCATGTTTCGAAAAAAGACGTGAAAGTTCGCATGTGTGTTGATTATAGAGATTTGAATTAGGCCAATCCGAAAGATGATTTTCCTCTTCCTCACATTGATATGTTGGTAGATAGTACAACAAAGTTTTAGGTTTTCTATTTCATGGATGGTTTCTCAGGATACAACCAGATCAAGATGGCACCTGAGGACATGGAAAAAACAACTTTCATTACACCATGGGGAACATTTTGTTACAGAGTAATGCCTTTTGGGTTGAAGAATGCTGGCACGACGTATCAGAGGGTCATGAAAACTCTTTTCAATGATATGATGGACAAAGAAATTGAGGTTTATATGGATGACAAGATTGCCAAGTCTAAATCAGAGGAAGGGCACATGGAGGATCTATTGAAGTTGTTTTAGCGTTTGAGAAAGTATCGTCTCCGCTTGAATCCAAACAAATGTACTTTTGATGTCCTTTTCGGAAAGTTGTTGGGTTTCATTGTCAGTCAGAAAGGAATTGAAGTAGATCCCGATAATGTCAAAGCTATTCAATAAATTCCATCACCAAGAACTTAGAAACAAGTGAGAGGTTTCCTCGGGCGTTTGAATTATATCTCCAGGTTCATTTCCAATATGACTGCTACTCGTGAGCCAATTTCCAAGTTGTTAAAGAAAAATCAGGGACGTGTGTGGAATGAAGATTGTCAGAAAGCTTTTGACAGTATCAAAGAATATCTGCTTAAACCTCCTATTTTGCTCCCTCCATTGGAAGGAAAACCTTTCATTATGTACCTCACAGTGCTTGATAATTCAATGGGATGTGTGCTGGGTCAACATGACGAGTCTGGTCGAAAAGAGTATGCAATGTACTACCTTAGCAAAAATTTTACCGAGTGCAAAACAAGAGACTCGCTGCTTGAGAAAACTTGATGTGCTTTGGTGTGGGATGCTCGCCGACTGAGACAATATATGTTGGTTCACACCACCTTGTTGATTTCCAAAATAGATCCAATTAAATACATATTTGAAAAGCCCGCGTTAACTGGAAGGATTGCTCGCTGGCACATGTTGTTATCTGAATATGATATTGATTACCGCACCCAAAAGGTTGTGAAAAGTAGTGTGTTGGCAGAGTACCTTGCTCCCCAACCAATTGAGGATTAACAATCTATCAGAATGGATTTCCTAAATGGGGATGTAATGTATTTGAGAGCTCAGGATTGCGATGAGCCATTTCCAGAAGAAGGACTAGAGCCTGGATCCCGATGGGGTTTAGTTTTTGATGGAGCTTTTAATGTTCATGGTCATGGTATTGGTGCTGTTATTATTACTCCACAAGGTTCACATATTCCTTTCACTACAAGGATATGCTTTGATTGTACAAATAATATTGCTGAATATGAAGCTTGCATCATGGGACTTGAAGAAGCCATTGATATTAGAATTAAGATTCTTGATGTTTATGGATATTCAGCACTTGTGATTAATCAAATAAAAGGAGAATGGGAAACGCGTCATCTTGGTTTGATCCCTTACAAAGATTATGCCAGAATGCTATTGACATTCTTCAACAAAGTTGAATTCCACCACATCCCTCGTGATGAGAATCAGATGGCTAATGCTTTGGCCATATTGTCTTCCATGTATAAAGTGAATTTCCATAATGAGGTACCTCAAATTACAATAAGGCGTCTCGACAGACCTGCTCATGTGTTTACAGTTGAAGAGGTAATGGATGAAAAGCCTTGGTATTACGATATTAAACATTTTCTTCAAACCCAAGAGTACCCACTTGGGGCATCAAACAAAGATAAGAAAACTCTGAGGAGATTGGCTGGCAGTTTCTTCATCAATGCAGATGTTTTGTATAAAAGAAATAATGACATGGTTTTGTGGGTGGATAGACGCTAAGCTAACATGTTGATGCATGAAATTCATGAAGGTTCTTTTTGGTACACATGCCAATGGACATTCGATGGCTAAGAAGATGCTTAGAGCAGTTTACTAATGGCTGACAATGGAATTTGATTGCTATAAGTTTGTAAAGAAGTGTTACAAGTGTCAAGTGTATGCTGACAAGATTCATGTGCCTCAGACGCTTCTCAATTTTATTTCCTCTCCATGGCCTTTCTCTATGTGGGATATTGATATGATTGGGATGATTGAACCCAAGGCTTCAAACGGACATCGATTCATTCTAGTAGCAATTGATTACTTTACCAAGTGGGTAGAAGTTGCTTCCTATGCTAATGTGACTAGGCAAGTTGGGGTCAGATTTATCAAGAACAACATCCCCTGCAGATATGGTGTGCCTAGCAAAATCATTACTGATAATGACTCAAATCTGAAAAATAGCATGATGAGAGAACTGTGTGAAAGTTTCAAGATTGAACATCACAACTCTTCGCCTCAGAAGATGGTTGTTACGTACAAGGACTGGCATGAAATGCTCCCCTTTGCTTTGCATGGGTACCGTACATCCGTTCTTACTTCAATAGGGGAAACTCCCTTTTCTTTGGTTTATGGTATGGAAGCAGTGCTCCCCGTTGAGGTTGAGATTCCATCATTAAGGGTTTTAATGGAAACCAAGTTATCTGAGGCTGAATGGTGTCGGAGCAGGTTTGATGAATTGAATTTGATAGAATAAAAGAGAATGATGGCTTTATTCCATGGTCAGTTCTACCAGATAAGAATGAAGAAAGCTTTTGATAAGAAGGTTCGACCTCGTGTGTTCAGAGAAGGCGACCTCGTGCTCAAAAGCATCTTGTCTTTCACCTCTGATTCAAGGGGCAAGTGGACTCCTAATTTTGAAGGACCATATGTTGTCAATAAAGTCTTCTCTGGCAGTGCGTTAGTTCTTGCAACTATGGATGGAGAGGAGCTCCCACGTCCCGTGAATGCTGATGTAGTCAAGAAATACTTCGCCTAAAAAATAATAAAAGAACAGCTCCCTAAGTCGAAAACCTGAAAGGGCAGCTTAGGCAAAAAGGAGCATCTCGGTGGACTAAAAACCCGAAAGGGCAGTCCAGGCAAAAATTAGAGACATAAACAGAATAAATTACCCGGTGGACTGAAAACCCGAAAGGGAGGTCTAGGAAAAATTTACGGATTCATGGCAAGTAACTACATCAGAACAGACTTAATCATCAGCAATCATCTGTTGTCATGAGAAGTTCAACACATTTCGATGGAAGCTTTAGCTCAGAGATTCGAAGTTTTGAGAGAGGATAGGGTCATTACATTTCAATGTACATTTTCCACAAAATTACCACTTTCCAAACTTTGTAATCATCCATGGAGTCTTGCCATTTGCAGGATACCATTCTATCAATAAAGTTTAAGCCTTTATCTAATTATTTGTTATCCTATTTCTTTCATATCTCTTAAATGTCTTTTATTGTTGATAGTAATTTTTGAAACAAAAGGTAAATTTAAATTTCAACAAATATCTTTTGAAAAATATAAAGAAGGTTTATTTTGATTCATGAGTATACCAAAAGGAATGGAAATGGTTGTATATTCCAGTTTGGTACGTCTCTGGCATGGTTCAAAGATGTCATAGGACCCATCTATCATGCTCTTAGCTTCGGTCATCCCCCAGCGTTGGGTAGCATTTATTCCAAAGCCATCAAAAGTTTGTTGTGGCAATTCTTTGCTCATGTTTGCAGATGATACCTCGAGTGTTCTGCTTGAGACATGCTTGACTATAATACTCTTGTATTCTATCTACTGAGTTAATCCTTGTGCTATTTTTTGCAGCATATGCATCATTAACATGCATAAGAAACAGTCATACATTCATATTTGTCGTCATGAAAGTTTACTTTCATCAGAGTCCTCTTTCATTTAGAGTATCTATAGGCAGAAAAATGTTCACTTTCTTAAAATCCCCCCTGAATTTGTTTCTATGTGGTTGATATATGCTTCAGTTCTTCTGTTCAACATACTTGTGAGCAAAGAAACCTAGTGAGTTATGCCCTCACTTAATCCAGTCTTATTTAACAGTTTCTTTCCATTTATTCATGGATTGAATTTCAGTCGCTGGACGACTCTTGTTGAGATTGTGCACTTTTATTTACACCTTAGATCTTTAAAAAGAAAAAGTGTTGTTGATATACCTCTGTTTGCTCTTATACCATCAATGAAAGATTGGTAGTTCTCCCTCAGTGAAAGACGGTGTATCCTGTTTCTACCTTCAGTGAAAGATTGGTAGTTCACCTTCAGTGGAAGTAGGTGTATTCTTTTATATCTCCACCTTCAGTTGAAGACGGTGTATCCTGTTTCTACCTTCAGTGAAAGGTTGGTAGTTCACCTTCAGTGGAAGTAGGTGCATTCTTTTATATCTTCACCTTCAATGAAAGAAGATATTTTCCTTTTCTACCTTTAGTGAAAGATTGGTAGCTCACCCTTAGTGAAAGATGGTGTATTCTTTTATATGTTCAACTTTAGTGAAAGTTGGTTTATCCTTGCATCCCCAGTGAAAGATGATGCTTTAACATTCGTACCTCCAATGAAAGAAGATGTTTTCCTTTTCTACCTTCAGTGAAAGATTGGTAGCTCACCCTCAGTGAAAGACTGTGTATTCTTTTATATGCTCACCCTTAGTGAAAGATGGTGTACTCTTTTATATGCTTACCTCTAGCGAAATATGGTATATTCATTTTCTACCTTCAGTGAAAGATGGTATATTCATTTTCTACCTTCAGTGAAAGTTGGTATATTCATTCTCTACCATCAGTGAAAGATAGGTGGCTCACCTTCAGTGAAAGTTGGTGTACCTTCGCATCCCCAGTGAAAGAAGATGCTTTAACATTCATACCTTCAATGAAAGTTGATATATTCGTTCTCTACCTACAGTGAAAGATTGGTAGTTCACCCTCAGTGAAAGATGGTATATTCTGTTATATTCTCACTTGCAGTGAAAGTGGTGTATCTTTTCTCTACCTTCAGTGAAAGATTGGTAGCTCACCTTCAGTGAAAGTTGGTGTATTTCTGCATCCCTAGTGAAAGATGATGCCTTAGCCACTTTGGTGTGGGATATGTTCCCTAGTGAAGTTTCTCTTCCCAATGGAATTCTTCCTACAAGACATTTGTTTTTCTCTAGTGGAGTTCTTTCTTCTCCCCGGTGATGACCTATTTCCCCATATTCCCTAATCGAGTCGGATGCATTCATTAAACATTGAATTACATCTTTGGTTAAAAAATTGTGTGTTTTATATTTAAGTCCCTTCGATCGCGTCGAAATGAAGATTTCCAATCATCGTGTCTCTGGATAGAAGAAACTTAAATAGGGGCATCTGTCATACCCCAATTTTTGACCCTAAGGTCATATATCGTTTGCATCTCAATCATCAATCAAGAGCTCCATCTTGAAGCTTTGTCTTGGTGTTATGCTCACTTTATCTCTGAGTGGAACCATCAAGCACCAATGTTTTGTTTAGCCTGTATATATATTTTACTAACCAAAATACCAAAAATATTACTTTGTTACTTTTGTAGGTTTGTGTTTTGTAGGTACCAAGCCAAGGCATCCATTAAACAAGGCATTTTCAATTTTTTTGTCTAAATCGATTTCCCTCCTGGTTAAATCGATTTCCATGTTGCAATTTTCAGCTAGATCACATTCTGGACTGGATGAAATCGATTTCCCTCATGGGTAAATTGATTTCCATGATGCATTTTGCGCCAAATCCTCACTATTCCAAAGAAGAAATCGATTTCCCTCATGGGTAAATCGATTTCCTGCAGCAGGTTGGACATAAATGAAGAATTCTCAAGCTTAGTGATCTTTGGTACCATTTTTGGGATAATATTCTTGATCATATAATTCCATACATCATCATGATTAAATCCTATCATACATCCTCATTTGATGACATGTGCACCATTTGATTGTTAGCACCAATTTCTTTTACTTGATCATTTTTATTTCCCACCAATTTCCACCTCATTACTATAATTCCCTTCATTAACCACACTTTAATCACATTTCCTTACCAATTAAATTAAAATTAATCACCAAGGAACAATTACCAAATTGCCGCCACCCCCACCTCTAATTCTATAAATAAAGGTCTTTACCTCTTCATTTGACAAGCTTAGAGATCCAAAGAAACTCTTGCATTTTCTCTCCTCATCCCTTTCCAAACCTCTCACCCAAAGTTCATTTCCATAGACATAGTAAGATTCACCTTGAATCATACAAATTTTGAACTAGACCTTCATCTTTTCACTCTTTTCTTTTGTTGTTCATCATCAATTGTGGAAGATCAAAGCATTTGTTGTGTGTTCTTGAAGTAGACTCAAAGTTTGTGAAAAAAGTGGTAAATATCTAGATCCATTCTATATTCCACGATGTGATTTACTATTGTTTGTGTGTGATGCACCTTTGGTGCTATATTGGTTCTATTTGATGGTGAATTGATGGAAATTTTGTGCATAAGTTGATCCAAGATCACAAGGTGTTTGATGTTATGTTTGACCAAGTTTTCTCTCTTAAAATGCTGAATTTCTGATAATTTCGTGCAGGAAATTGATTTCCTTGTTTGTGGAAATCGATTTCCCTAACTGATTTTTGCCAAAAACGTGTACAGGAAACCAGTATCCCTATTTTGGGAAACCCATTTCCTGAAAGCATTATGTTGTTTTGGCCTTTTAAACTTGTTTTTTGTATCTCTTCTCCCTCTACTTCATTAGTCTCATTGGATCTAGGATGTTGATAGGCTTGAAAAAACCAAATCCATAATATTACGTGATTTTATCCTAATGTATCTCCATCTTTCTTCTCCTTCTTTTTATTTTGATCGATGAAAGTCTTCGATATCTTGAAAATTCTTAGGGATTCTTGATGAAGAAGAGATTGCTACCTATTTTCTTTTGATGCGGTATTGCTTTCGGAGAACGACATATATATCGTTTCTCTCGCATGCATTAGCACATAAATTGTTGACCGGCCTCGTTGTAGGGTGACTTTTACATAAGTCACTTGGCGATCTGCTTAACATAGCGCAACATTGTCCCTAAATCGGAAAAGATCCCATATGGCAGAGAATTGTATGCGGTTGATTTAAGACTTATGGAAGTTTGTCGCGTAGTCGCTATGATTTTATCAAGCTTCTGATAAACTTCCATTAAATTTAAATCTGAAATCATCCTTCACTCACCATCGATCTTCATTACTAACAATTCGATTATATACTTCACAAGTTTCAAGATGGTCATCTTGCTAACATTTAACAATTAACAATTAACTTTAATTTTTCTGCATTTTATTATATTGTTCTTTATATTCCTTGCTTTATGCTTTATTTTATTACTCATCATGTTTATGTTTCCGCTATTTTCTCTTTTTTCCATTTGGACGTTAGTTTATGTTTTTGTTATTTTCTCTTTATCCATTTGGATGCTTGTTTATATTTTCGCTATTTTTCTTTTTTCCATTTGGACCATACTCAATTTTTGTGCTAAAACATTAATAAACAACTTAAAATCCTAAAAAATACTTAAGGCTCTATGGACTATTGGTTACTATCCCGAGCATTTTGGAGACTTGTACTTGTTGGACTTAGTACCTCTAGACCCCGTTACTCTGTTGTTATTCTGTCTGGCATTGGGTTGTTGTCTGTTTGTGTGTGTAGGTATTTCCCCGAAAGTCCTTGATGGTCAATTCCAAGGCATTGAGATAAGGATTTCGCCCATACACAACCGTTACTCTGCCCGATTTTCGTCAAAATTATATGTGATTTTTCCAAAGGCTTAACGCAAAGTGGTGCTAAAGATAATAAGTTTATCTGGATCCCCAGGTGGTAATGCGTTGGTTTAGTGTTGGTAGTCCAAAGGATGGGAAATCTACCATGACTCTTAATGTCACGTGTTGGCTTCTTATTTTGGTTAGGTCGTTCTTTTCTTATGCTTTTATTTTATGCTCTAGGATAGCTTCTTCATCTCTTGCCCCCTTCTTAGATTTTCAAAATCTTCTCCCTTTTTCCAAAATCTTCCTATGTTTGTAAAATTCTTTTTAAAAATCTTTCTTAAATATATCGTTTTCCCTTAGTGGCTTTTTCCTTCAAAAGTTCAGACACGATTAATTGTTGTAGTGAGTTGCGATACCCCACGATTTTGATATTGATTGATATGATGGAATCTTTTCCACTTGAGAGAGCTAGTGGCATACTTGTTGATTTTATCCAAGTTGGAGCCTTTCTCTCATTTGTGATGCAAATAATTCATTTATTCTCATGCTCAAGATCAACGGCTGAGTATTCTCTCCGACGATGATAAAGTGTTTATTCCTTTTTAAAAATTTTCCTTTTTTTTAAGTGGAACTACATTAGCTCTTACTTCTCCATGGCACCGAGGAGGTATGTAGGCACAAGATGTAATGTCTTGCCAAGCTTGTTTTAAAAATCAAACAAACCTTCCTTTTGCACACATACAACACAGATTTTCAAAAAAGTTCATGTGGAGTACCATAGATATGAGGGGTGCTTAAAACATTCCCCTTGTATAATCAACACTCGTACCTAAGATCTCTTTTTATTTTAAAAATAAACTTTCGGTTTTATTTCATTCTTTTCCCATTTCCTTTGGAAACAATAAAGCGCGATGGCGACTTTCACTAAAATAATGAGTCAAGTCAATCTAAATGGCTTCGATCTCTGATTTTCCTTGCTACATCACCCACTTAAGGAAAGATGAGATTGAAAAGAATATGGATACCAAGGGATGATTACCTAGACTTCTTGCTCAATTCTTGATGAAGAAAGCTCTTTCCTTTTCAAAGGAAGGAAAGGTGGAGGACTTTGAAGCTGTCTATTCCCTTCTTGTTTATGGATTGTTCTTGTTCCCAAATATTAACAACTTTGTTGATATGAATGCAATTAAGATATTCATGAAAGGAAACCCTGTTCCTACCTGAAGGAGTGAAAAACACTTAGAAAGGGGGGATTGAATAAGGGTTGTTTCTTTTTGCTAGTTAAAAATAATGAACACAATTATTTTTATCCTGGTTCGTTTGAACTCAAACTACCTCCAGTCCACCCTCACAGGTGATTTACCTCCACTGAGGATTTAATCCACTAATAAAAAATGATTACAATGGTTCTCCACTTAGATCAACCTCTAAGTCTTCTTGAGTCTACAGATCACAATTTGATAACTCAAGGAATTTTGGTTTACAAAGATATAATCAAATACAAGAGATCAAAGTTGCTTCTAATAAAGCTGTAATCACCAAGTGATTTTTCTCTTAAGCTTAAGTTCTAAATCTCATTAAGTATACAAAAGTATGTGAGCTTGAAGATGAATATTGCTTCTTTGTTCTTGAGCTTTTAGCGTGAGAAAGGTTCAGAGTCAGATGACGAGTATATGGAAAATGAACGTAGGCTCTCTAACATTTTTCTTTGCTGACACCTTCCTTTTATATGCATGAGAATATGATCGTTGAACAGTTCTGCATTTAATGCTTTGCGTGTACAGTACAACGGTGCATTTAATGTTTCACACTTTTGTCAACAACCTCGAGCCTTGCATTAACTGCTACTTCTGACTTTGCTTTTTGTAGCCATACTTCCAACTTTCCTTTTGTCAAACAGACAGACTAGTCTATTTAGTCTTTTCATCATTTGCTTCTGTTCTGGAATCAACTCTTTGCAAGTCTGATGAATATCAGAGTTTCCAGCGTTTGGTGCATTGTTAGAACTTCAACCTTTGGAAGTTCTTCAGAGCGTGATACCTTTAGAGCTTCAAAACTTGCTTCTTCTTGTCATGTTCTGACAACTTCAAGATCATGTTCTGATGTGGCCATCCAGAACATCTGGTTCAGAGCCTCTGAAGGATGAAATGTTGCATACTCTTTTATACTTTTTCCGAAATGGAAAACGTAATTTAATAGAGTACCACATTGTCTTATACAAAATTCATATCTAATGTTATCATCAAAACTAGAAAATATGATCAGAACATTTCATGTTCTAACACTACCTTGCAAGGGGACACTTACTATTTCATTCACTTGAGGAATTCCTATGGAAAGGGAATGATCACATGTTGTACTCCTTTGCTTTATACATGGTACATCTCTCATTTGCCAAATACAAACGATTTTTGGGATCTCAAAGAAGGACAGAGATGGTCACAAAAGATTATGACTCTCACCAACACTGATATTGTTTGGACCAACAACTTAAAGCGGGGAAAATCTGAGATCAAAGCCATTAGTTGACTTGACTCATTATTTCAGTGAAAGTTGCAACTGCGCTTTATTGTTTCCAAAGGAAATGGGAAAAGAGCGAAATAAACCCAAAGTTTGTTTTTTAAAACAAAAAGAGATCTTAGGTACGGGTGTTGATTATACAAGGGGATGGTTTTAATCACCCCTCATATTTGGGGTACTCCACAGGAACCTTTTTGAAAATCTGTGTTTTGTGTGCAAAAAGAAATGTTTGTTTGATTTTTTAAAATAAGCTCGGCAAGACATTACGGCTTGTGCCTACATACCTCCTCGGTGCAATGAAGAATTCAGAGTTAATGTAGTTCCACTTAAAAGGGAATAGGTTTTTCTAAACGGAATAAACACTTCATCGTCGTCGGAGAGAATACTCAGCCATTAATCTTGAACATGAGAACATATGGTTTCTTTGCGTCACAAATGAAAGAAGGGCTTCAACTTGGATAAAATAAACAAGTATGCCACTATCTCTCTCATGTGGAAAATATTTCATCATATCAATCAATATCAAAATCGTGGGGTATCGCAACTCACTACAACAATTAATCGTGTCTAAAATTTTCGAAATAAATGCCACCAAGGGATAAAGATATTTTTAAACAAAGATTTTTAAAGAGAGTTTGAAAACATAAGAAGATTTTGGAAAAAGGGAGAAGATTTTGAAAATCTAAGATGGGGAGGAGATGAAGGGACTATCCTAGAGTGTAAAATTAAAGCTAAGCAAAGAACGATCTAACCAAAATAAGAAGCCAACGCTTGACATTAAAAGTAAAGGTAGATTTCCCATCCTTTGGATTACCAACACTAAACCAATGCAATTCCACTTGGGGATCCAGATAAACTTGATTATCCTTAGCACAACTCGCACAAAATCTTTGGAATACGTTATACAATTCTGACGAAAATTGGGCAGAGTAAAGGTTGTGTACAGATGAAGTCCTCATCACAATGCCTTGGAATTAAACATCAAGGACTTTCGAGGAAATACCTGCACACACAAACAGACAACAACCCAATGCCAGACAAAACAACAACAGAATAACAAGGTCCAGAGGTGCTAAGTCCAAAAGTTCGGGTCTCCAAAATGCTCGAGATAGTAACCAATAGTCCAATGGTCCTTAAGTGTTTTTTTTATCATTTTAAGTTGTTTATTAATGTTTTAGCACAAAAATAGAGTATGGTCCATTTGGACAAAATGAAAATAGAGGAAACATAAACAATACGTCCAAATGGACAAAGGGAAAATAATGGAAACATAAACAATGATGAATGATGATGGCGAAAATAAAAGAAAGCATAAAGCGAGAAATATAAAAGAAATATAATAAAATGCGGAAATTAAAGTCCATTGTTAATTGTTAGCAAGATGACCATCTTGAAACTTGTCAAGTATATCATCGAAATGTTAGTAATAAAGATCGATGGTGAGTGACTGATGATCTCGAATTTAAATTCAATGAAAGTTTATCAGAAGCTTGATAAAATCATAGCTACTAAACGATAAACTTCCATAAGTCTTAAATCAACCGCATACAATCTCTGCCATATTGGATCTTTTTATTCGGTACACAATATGTTGCGATATGTTAAGTAGATTGCCAAGTGACTTATGTAGAAGTCACCCTACAACGAGGCCGGTCAACAATTTTTGTGCTAATGCATGCGAGAGAAACAATATATAGATCGTTCTCCAAAAGCAATACCGCACGAAAAGAAAATAGGTAGCGGTCCCATCTTCATCTAGAATCTAAAAGAATTCAAATGATGTTGAAGATTTACATCGACCAAAATAAAAAGAAGAAGAAAGATGGAGTTACATTAAAATAAAATTACTCACACTATCATTAATATCATTCATCTAATATTATGGATTTGGTTCTTTCAAACCTATCAACATCCTAGATCCAATGATATTAATGAAGTAGAAAAAGAAGAGTTACCAAAAACAAGTTTAAATAGGTAAAAAAAAAACAACATTCTGTCAGCATGCAATCGATCGCTCTAATGGTGCAATTGATTGCACCTCTTCAATTTTCAAAATCTGCGCATTTTAACAACTGTGCAATCGATTGTACAAAGAGAGCAATCGATTGCACTATGCAATTTTCTTTAAAAAAATAGCAATCAAAGGGAGAAAACTTGTTTAAACATTATACCAAACACCTTGTGATCTTGGATCAACTTGTGCACAAAAATCCATCAAATAACAAGCAAATAACACCAAAGGTGTAGCAAACATAATCAACAATAGATCACATCTTGAAGAATGGAATGGATCTAGAGATTTACCATTTTCTTTCTCAAAACTTCAAATACACTTCAAGAACAAACAACAATGCTTTGATCTTCCAAAATTGATGATGAACAAATGAAAGAAAAGAGTGAATGGATGAAGGTTTAGTTCAAAAATTAGTAAGATTCAATGTGAATCTTACTAACTTTTATGAAAGTGAACTTTGAGTGAGGTGGTTTTTGGAGAGAGTTGAGAGAAAAAGAATTCAAGAGAAATTTTTGCTGAAAAATGCCTTGTTTGGTATATGCTTTGGATTAGTACCTACAAAACACGAACAAACAAAAGAACAAAGCAATGTTTTTGGTATTTTGGTTAGTATAATATATACAAGTAAAAAAACAATGGTGCTTGATGATCTCCCTTACAGATGAAGTTAGTACAACACAAAAAAAAGAACTCCAAAATGAAGCTCTTGATTAATGATTGAGGTGTAAATGATGTATGATCATAGGGTGAAAAATTGGGATATGACAGATGCCCCTATTTAAGTTTCTTCTATCCAGAGATACGAGGATTAGAAATATTCGTTTCGACGCGGTCAAAGAGACTTAAATATAAAACACACAATTTTTGAATCTAAGATATAATGAAAAATGGGGAGCATAACACCACTGGGGAAAAGAAAGAACTCCACTAGGGACAACAAGTGTCTTGTGGGAAAAGATCCACTAGGGAAATCAAGGCTTCATTTGGGAAACAAGACTTTGCTGGGAAATGAAACTTCACTGGGGAAAATATTTCACACAAGGAAGGTTAAAGCATCATCTTTCACCGGGGACGAGAAAATACACCAACTTTCACTGAAGGTGAACATATACAAGAATACATCGACTTTCACTAAAGGTGGAGATATACAAGAATACACCAACTTTCACTAAAGGTAGAAAAAGAATACACCAACTTTCACTAAACGTGAAGCTATAAAAGAATACACTAATTTTTACTGAAGGTGAAGATATAAAAGAATACAGCGACTTTCACTGAAGGTGAACTACCAACTTTCACTGAAGGTAGAAAAAGGATACAGTGGCTTTCACTGAAGGTGAAGATATAAAAGAATACACCAACTTTCACTGAAGGTGAACTACCAGCTTTCACTGAAGGTAGAAAAAGGATACACCGACTTCCACTAAAGGTGAAGATATAAAAGAATACATCGACTTTCACTGAAGGTGAACTACCAGCTTTCACTGAAGGTAGAAAAAGGATACACCGACTTTCACTGAAGGTGAGGATATAAGAGAATACACTGACTTTCACTGAAGGTGAACTACCAGCTTTCACTGAAGGTAGAAAAAGGATACACCAACTTTCACTGAAGGTGAAGATATAAAAGAATACACCGAATTTCACTGAAGGTGAACTACCAGCTTTCACTGAATGTAGAAAAACAAACAAAGGTATATCAACAACACTTTGTTTTTTCAAAGATCAAGGGTGCAAACACAAGTGCACGATCTCAATAAGAGTCATCCTGCAACCAAAATTTAATCCATGAACAAATGGAAAGAAACTGTCAAATAAGATTGGATCAAGTGAGGACATGACTCACTAGATTGTTCCGTTCATAAGCATGTTGAACAGAAGCACCGAAAAACATATCATCCACATAGAAACAAATTCAGTGGGGTATTAAAAGGAAGTGCACACTTCTCTGCCTGGAGATACTTTAAATGAAAAAGGACTCTAGTAAAAGTAAACTTTCCATAACGGAAAAATGAATGTATGACTATTTTTTATGCATGTTAATGATGCATATGCTGCCAAAACTTAGCACAAGAATTAACTCAGTAGTATAGTCAAGCATGTCTCAAACAGAACACTCGAGGTATCATCTGCGAACATGAGCAACAGTAGCCATAATAATCTTTTGATGGTTGGGAATGAATTCTACCCAACACTGGGGAATCACCGAATATGAGAAATCATGATAGCTGGGTCCTATGACATATTTGAACCATGCCAAGGACACACCAAACTGAAATATGCTCTTTTACACATGAAAGCATCACCATATCCATTCCTTGTGGTGTACTCATGAATCAAAATAAACCTTCTTTTATATTTTTCAAAAGATCTTGTTGAAATTTTAATTTTCTTTTTGTTTCAAAAATTACTATCAACAATAAATGACACTTAAGAAATAGAAAGAAATAAGATTGCAAATAATCAAGTAAAGGCTCAAAATTTATTAAAAGAATGGTAGCCTGCAAATGGCAAGACTCCATGGATGATTATAAAGTTTGGAAAGTAGTAATTTTCGTGGAAAAGATACATTGAAATGTAATGACCCTATCCTCTCGCACAACTTTGAATCTCTGAGCTAAGGCTTCTGTCGAAATGTGTTGAACTTCTTATGACAAACATATGATTGCTAGTGATCAAGTCTTGTCTGATGTAGTTACTTGCCATGAATCCCTAACTTTTGCCTGGATCACCCTTTCAGGTTTTCAGTCAACCGGGTAATTTATTCTATTTATGTCTCTAACTTTTGCCTGGACCGGCCTTTCGGGGTTTCAGTCCACCGAGACGCTCCTTTTTGCCTAAGCTGCCCTTTTGGGTTTTCAACTTAGCAAGCTGTTCTTTTATTATTTTTAGGTGAAGTATTTCTTGACTACATCAGCATTCACAGGATGTGGGAGCTCCTCTCATTCCATAGTTGCAAGAATTAATGCACCGCCAGAGAAGGCTTTCTTAACAACATACGGTCCTTCGTAAATAGGAGTCCACTTGCCCCTTGAATTAGAGGTGAAAGACAAGATCCTTTTGAGCACGAGATCGCCTTCTCTGAACACACGAGGTCGAACCTTCTTATCAAAAGCTTTCTTCATTCTTTTCTAGTACAACTGACCATGGCATAAAGCCTTCATTCTCTTTTCTTCTATCAAATTCAATTGATCAAACCTGCTCTAACACCATTCAGCCTTAGAAAACTTGGTTTCCATTAAAACTCTCAATGATGGAAACTCAACAATAACGGGGAGCACTGCTTCCATACTATAAACCAAAGAAAAGGGAGTTGCCCCTGGTGAAGTACGAACAGACGTACGGTACCCATGCAAAGCAAATGAGAGCATCGCATGCCAGTCCTTGTATGTGACAACCATCTTTTGAACCATCTTCTTAATATTTTTATTCGCAGCTTCAACAACTCCATTCATCTTTGGCCTGTAAGGTGAAGAGTTATGATGTTCAATCTAAAATTTTTCACACAATTCCCTTTTCATGTTGTTATTCAGATTTGATCCATTATCAGTAATGATCATACTTGGCACACCATATAGTGAAGGGTATCAAAACACTTAGAAGGGGGGGTTGAATAAGGGGTTTTCTTTGTCAATTAAAATTCACACGATATTTTTATCCTGGTTCGTTTGAACTCAAACTACTCTAGTCCACCCGTCAAGGTGATTTTGCCTCTCTCAACGAGGACTTAATCCACTATACCAAACTGATTACAAATGCACCAATTGGTGTCACTAACAATACAATGCACAAGCTAACTGTGTAACGCCCGTATAATTTTAATATTAATTTAATCAAGAATATTGAATTAATAATTAGAATTATTAAGGATTTTATGAAAATAACAAATAAATAATGGTTTATGGCATTTGGGCCATGTGAGAAATAGTAAAAGGGGGGGGGGGTGTGATATAGGAAGGCCCTTTACTAACATTATTATTATTTTCATAAAATAATTGGAATTGGGAAGAAAGAAAGAACGTGAAAGAACAGAAGTCTGAGGAACGAGGAACGTGAAGGAGAACGGTAGAGGGAGAGACCAAGAATCAAGAAATTTGTCTAAGGTAAGGGGGGACTTATCTGATTATCATCTATTATCGGGTTAGGGGTTAATAATACTGAATAGATGTGGAATTCGGGTCGATTGAGTCATATGATAGGTTTCGGGATTGAGTCAATTGTATGATGTTTGATCTCTATGTTTGAATCTATGATGTCTGCGTTGTTATGGTCTCAATTGATGTGTAATTGGTGTATTATGAGACGTGTTTTGCGTTGTTTGTGCATTCTATTTCTCTAGGTTCGTACTGGTATGAATTGGGTGTGTTTGGAATGCATAGAATGCTGTTTTCTGCAGGTTGGGGTTTCTGAAATCGCCGGTTCGCGCCGCGTGCACAGGGTGGCGCCGCGAACAGGTGGGCAGAATGCCAGGAAGTTGTGATACGGTCAGGTCGCGCCGCGTACCTGTGTTCGCGCCGCGAAGGCGTAACTTTTTCTCGTTTCACGCTGCGTGTAGATGTTTGCGCCGCGAACAGCTTGGCAGGGAGCCAATGAATTTTTGGGACGCTCAGTTTGCGCCGCGAACTGGTGATGGCGCCGCGTGCTGTTGGTGTTTTGAGATATTTTTAAAAGTTCAAAGATGCATAACTTTTTAACCGTTGGTCCGTTTGATGCGCCGTTTTGAGCTAAACGAACCTTGTAGGATAATCTATATGATGATGATTGGTCGGTTTTTAGAATGATGACAATACATGTATGCTATTCTTATTGAGTATGATGATTGATGCAAATACGTGTATGTTTTGTATATGATGATTATGGAATTGTGATTGAATGATGTTAATATATATGAACATACTTGAATGATGATGATGATGTTGATGATTGATGATGATGTTAGTAGAAGTATGTTGTATATGTTGCATTCATTCATGTTCATTGATGATACTGTATCCATAAGGGTGTGTTGGATCAGTGAAGGGCATGATTCCCATCGTGTGGAATCTGTGCTGGCAGGGCCGTATCTTGGACGATGTTGGATCGGTCATGGGTTATCCCCATTTGATGATGTTGGTACCACATGCATAGTGTCAGTTCATACATATGCATAATTTATAACATGATTGGATGTATTCCAGTGTTGTAAATGCTAATGATGTATTGATTTTGGTTTGATTTGTTGTGAATGTCTGTTTATGAAACAATTGGGTGAATGATGCAACTGTGATGTGTTATTACTTTATAACCTTATAACATTTGTTAATTATGATGAGACTCACCCTTACATGTTGTCATTTTCAGATTTAGGATAGCGGCTGTTCGACTCGATGAGGATTAGCTCATAAGTCAGTGTTTTAGTAGCGTCAGGTGTCATGCTCTGATAGTTGTAACACTGGGGTCGCGATTGTTTAGAGTTTATGATTATGACTCTAGTTATGTTTTGATGTTTTGAAGGACAAGTTTTGAAGATGTTAAACTTAGTCCGTTTTTGATAAATTCCGCTGTGTTAACATGAAACGTTTTAATTTATGATGATTACCTCAGTGAATGCATGACATGACTGAATGATGTTTATTTATTATGAATTGTGGCACCCTTATTTAATGTACTCTGAATAATTGTTTTAAATTGCCGCGGGGTTAGTAAGGGGTGTTACAATAGTGGTATCAGAGCATAGTCGGTCGTTATGATCAGAGTCTTAGTGTCAGTTTTGCTTTCCTGTGTATGCGACTAGTAAGAGTTAACTGTCGATACTTCTGTTCTGATTAAATTGGTTGTGATTTAAGCAGAACAATGGCTGGAAGAGGAGGAAGAAACGATGATGCTATCGCTGAGACTCTGGGCATGATTGCTGGTGTGCTGGGAGGAAATGCCAATGGAGCTGCGATTGGTGCTGACAGGAAGCTGAACAGTTTTCAGAGGAACAATCCTCCATTGTTCAAGGGCACGCATGATCCTGAAGGTGCTCAGAAGTGGCTTAAGGAGATCGAGAGAATCTTCAGAGTCATCGATTGTGCTGAGGATCTGAAGGTGAGGTATGGTACTCACATGTTGTCTGGAGAGGCTGACGACTGGTGGCTGACTACCAGGACTGAACTGGAAGCTGATGGTGTGGCTATTTCTTGGGCTATGTTCAAGAGAGAGTTTTTGAGAAGGTACTTTCCTAAAGACGTAAGGGGTCGAAAGGAAATTGAATTTCTGGAACTAGTTCAAGGTAGCATGACAGTACCAGAGTACGCTTCGAAGTTCGTTGAGTTGGCAAAGTACTACGTCCACTACAACAATGATGAAGCTAGTGAATTCTCGAAATGCGTCAAGTTCGAGAACGGTCTCCGCGATGAGATTAAGCAGGGTATCAGATATCAGAGAATCCGGAGATTTGTAGACTTGGTGGACTGTAGTAGGATCTTCGAGGAAGATAATCTCAAGCTGAAGTCATCTCACTCTCGCGAGTTAGTTGACAGGAAAGGGAAGAAGCCTATGGATAAGGGTAAGCCATATGGTGGAGGTAATCCAAAGACTGGTGGTTGGAAGAAGCCTAGTGGGGGAGACTCCAGTGCTTTTGTCAGGTGCTATAACTGTGGTGAGATCGGGCACCGTAGGAATGAGTGCAAGCTGAATCAGAAGAAGTGCTTCAAGTGTGAAGAAGTGGGTCATGTTGCCGCTGATTGTAAGAAGAAGATTGTGAATTGTTACAATTGTGGTGAGGAGGGTCACATTAGCCCACAGTGTCCTAAACCGAATAAGAACCCAGCTGGAGGGAAGGTCTTTGCTTTGTCTGGATCGGAAACCACTCCGGAGGATAGACTAATTAAAGGTATGTGTTTTATTCATGGCACACCTTTAGTTGCGATTATTGATACTGGAGCAACTCATTCTTTTATTTCTTTGGATTGTGCTGAGAGGTTGAATTTGGAAATATCTGAAATAAATAGAAGTATGGTTATTGATACTCCAGCGTCGGGGTCAGTAACTACTTCGTTCGCATGCTTGAATTGTCCGGTCGATATTTTTGGTAGGGAATTCGGGATGGACTTAGTGTGCCTTCCGTTGAAACAACTCGATGTAATCCTGGGGATGAACTGGTTAGAATTTATCCGTGTTCACATCAACTGTTTTTCGAAGACAGTAATCTTTCCTGAAGAAGTTCATTCTGATGATCTGGAGATGACGGCTAGACAAGTGGGTGAAGCTATCAAGGATGGTGCAACAGTGTCTATGTTGCTCGCATTGATGAATGTTAAAGAAAAAGTGGCGAGTAGCGAATTACCTGTGGTGTGTGAATTCCCAGAAGTTTTTCCGGAAGAAGTGAATGAATTACCACCGGAAAGAGAAGTGGAGTTTTCTATTGATTTAATTCCGGGAACTAGTCCAGTGTCAATGGCACCGTACCGTATGTCACCGTCTGAGCTGACAGAACTGAAGAAGCAGTTGGAAGAATTACTTGAGAAGAAGTTCATTCGTCCTAGCGTTTCTCCGTGGGGTGCACCTGTGTTGCTAGTGAAGAAGAAAGAGGGTTCAATGAGGCTGTGTGTGGATTACAGACAATTGAACAAGGTTACTATCAAGAATTGGTATCCCTTGCCGAGGATTGATGATTTGATGGATCAGTTGGTTGGGGCATGTGTGTTTAGTAAGATTGATCTGAGGTCTGGGTATCACCAGATTCGTGTGAAAGACGACGATATTCAGAAGACCGCTTTCAGGACAAGGTATGGACATTACGAGTATTCGGTAATGCCGTTTGGAGTTACTAACGCACCTGGTGTATTTATGGAGTATATGAATAGGATATTTCATCCTTATCTCGATAAGTTCGTGGTGGTGTTTATAGATGATATCCTAATATATTCTAAGAGTGAGGAAGAACATGCAGAACATCTCAGAATTGTGTTGGAGTTGTTAAAAGAGAAGCAACTTTTTGCCAAACTGTCGAAGTGTGAATTTTGGTTAGAAGAGGTCAGTTTTCTTGGACATGTAATTTCAAAGAATGGTATTGCTGTCGATCCTACTAAGATAGAGGCTGTATCTCAGTGGGAAGCTCTGAAATCAGTGTCAGAGATTCGTAGTTTTCTTGGTCTTGCAGGTTATTACAGGAAGTTCATTGAAGTATTTTCAAAGTTAGCATTGCCGTTAACTAAATTAACCAGAAAGGGTCAGGCTTTTATTTGGGATGTAAAATGCGAGGAAGGATTCCAAGAGCTGAAGAAGAGGTTGACTAGTGCTCCTATTTTGATTTTGCCGAATCCGACAGAATCATTTGTGGTTTATTGTGATGCTTCGCTGATGGGTTTAGGTGGTGTATTGATGGGTTTAGGGGTTTAGGAATTATCCGACTCATGATTTGGAGTTGGCAGCGGTGGTTTTTGTCTTGAAGTTGTGGCGACATTATTTGTATGGGTCGAGATTTGAAGTGTTCAGTGATCATAAGAGTCTGAAATATCTCTTTGACCAGAAGGAACTGAATATGAGGCAGAGAAGGTGGTTAGAATTCCTTAAAGACTATGATTTTAGTCTCAATTACCATCCGGGTAAGGCAAACGTAGTTGCGGATGCTTTAAGTAGGAAGACTTTGCATATGTCTATGCTAATGGTGAAGGAATTGGATTTGATTGAACAATTCAGAGACTTGAGTTTGGTATGTGAAGGTACTCCTACTAGTGTTAAGTTGGGAATGCTGAAGCTGACCAGTGGTATTCTTGAAGAGATCAGAGAGGGCCAAAAGGCTGATGTCGAATTAGTCGACAAGTTGACTTTGATTAACCAAGGCAAGAGCGGTGAATTCAGAGTTGACGAGAATGGTATACTGAGGTTTGGAAACAGAGTTTGTGTTCCGGATGTTGCTGAACTCCGAAGAAATATTTTAGAAGAAGGACACTGTAGTGGATTAAGTATTCATCCTGGTGCTACCAAGATGTATCATGATTTGAGAAAGCTATTTTGGTGGCCTGGAATGAAGAAAGAAATTGCTGAGTTTGTGTATTCTTGTTTGACTTGTCAGAAGTCAAAGGTTGAACATCAGAAGCCATCTGGATTTATGCAACCGATGTTTATTCCTGAGTGGAAGTGGGATAGCATATCGATGGATTTTATTTCGGGTTTGCTGAGAACTGTTAAGAATTGTGAAGCTATCTGGGTTGTGGTGGACAGATTGACAAAGTCTGCACATTTCATACCGGTAAGAATGGATTATCCGATGGAAAAGCTGGCTCAATTATACATTGAGAAGATAGTCAGTCTGCATGGTATTCCTTCGAGTATCGTGTCAGACAGAGATCCGAGATTTACGTCTAAGTTCTGGGAAGGTTTGCAGAAGGCTTTGGGTACTAAGCTGAGACTGAGTTCTGCTTATCATCCGCAGACGGATGGACAGACTGAGAGAACAATTCAGTCGTTAGAAGATTTGTTACGTGCTTGTGTATTAGAAAAAGGAGGTGCTTGGGATAGTTATCTGCCTTCGATTTAATTTACCTACAACAACAGTTTTCATTCGAGTATAGGTATGGCTCCGTTTGAGGCATTGTATGGTAGGAGATGTAGAACTCCATTGTGTTGGTACGAAGCTGGTGAGAGTGCTGTGATTGGACCAGAAATTGTACAACAGACTACGGAGAAGATTAAGATGATTCAGGAGAAGATGAAAGCTTCTCAGAGTCGTCAAAAGAGTTATTATGGTAAGAGGAGGAAGACACTTGAGTTTCAAGAGGGAGATCATGTGTTTATGAAGGTTACTCCTATGACGGGTATTGGACGAGCTTTGAAGTCAAAGAAGTTGACTCCGCGTTTTATTGGACCATTCCAAATTTCGGAAAGAGTGGGAGAAGTGGCATATCGTATTGCGTTACCGCCAATGCTTGCCAACTTGCATGATGTATTTCATGTGTCTCAATTGAGGAAACACCTCTAAGACTAACTAATCCTAGCCCTCTTGAGAAATCTGACCGAACTGGTCTCTCAAGTAACAATTACAGATAAGAACTTCTAACGATAGTGTTTCATATTGCTTCTAAAAAGCTTTATCACAACAGTGATTTTTCACTCAGTTTAAGTACAATGAATATGAATGGTATGAACAAATTATTTTTTTCAGTGTAATAGTTCATGTTCGTATCTCTAAAAAAATTGTTGTTATTGCTTTTTCAAATGATCTTCTATTTATAGCCTTTGGAAGATGTTATCCGTTGCTTCCTCGTAAGTTGTTTTTGCAATAAATGTTGCGTGTCGTGTTGGTGAATTGAGCTTTCCATTCTTATTGAAATTCGTTCCTTAAAACTGCTTCAGACGTCTTTTAATCATTATGTCTCTAACGGTATTTTATCTTGTATCAGAACTTTACATTTTGATTATCTTTTTCTTCACAAACTTCTGTCTTGACTTTGTGAATATAGCTTCTATAAGAATTTGTCTACAGCGGTTGGTGCATTTATAAGTTACTTCATGCATTAGAACTTCTAGAACTTCAGCTTGACTTTTCTTTCTTCGTTTGTTCAGCTTTACACAAGTTCATGTTCTGATGGTATATGAGTTAGAACTTCATCTGAAATATGAAATATGTAATTAGAGTACCACATTTACTTATATAAAACTTATTTAATTGTTATCATCAAAACACTAAGATATGATTAGAACCAAACTATGTTCTAACAATCTCCCCCTTTTTGATGATGACAAAACATTTAAGTTCTGATCAGAAATTTTGTATATAAGAAAGACAATCTCCCCCTGAGATGTATAATCTCCCCCTGAAATAAATACTTAGAGAAAAAGTTTAAAAAGGATAGCTTCCTTGAGCATATTTTTCTCTCCAACGTATTAATTCAGAAGATTAACTTATTTTCTTTTCAAGGCGCTTCTTTAGAAGATCTATCAGATTCTCTTTCAGAATATGATTTTCATGCATACTTTCAGAAAGAAGTACAGTTCTTTGTACACTTGTCAGAAATGTATTAGACTTAGTCCCATAATTATTAAATTTTAATCAAGTAAAAATTTCACTCTTTGTACACTTGGCACACCATACTCTCATGGAATGAAAGTGAGTAATACTCCATTTATGTAGTTGTTCTTTAACCAAAGTGTTCCAGAATTTTCATGTTCTTACTTAGTGAACACACACATATATTAAATGAAATGTTTAAGGTAATGAGTCCAGGTAGGCTGTTATGATATCAAAATAATTTATGTTCCTCCCTTATATCAATAAACAAATGCAGAAACAAGGAACTTTTTCATTAATGATAAGAAAAAAAATCCAAGCACCAATAGCAAACAAGAAACAGAAACTTCTAATAGTTAATGTCGAAGTCTTCACAAGTAAAGGAAAAAGCTTCACAAGGCTCAGCAAACAAAACTTCGTCGTTGTTTGGAAAGTCTGCTTTGCGAAGAATTTCCACTACTCTAGAAGTTTCGAACATAGCGGATAAGACTCGACCGTAAGGTATGTAGAAGTTCTGACCACACTCGAAAGCTAAGAGAGATTCTCTCAAATGACTGAAGATGATTGCAGGAATGTTCATTAGAAGACCTTTTTCAAGGCGATGAATGAGACAACGATCTCTAGAGTGCAAGATCTTATGAAAGTTTCCTCGAGGTAGCTAGTTGAGGAGAACTAGGCGAAACAGTACCCGTTTTGAAGGAGACATAAAAAATGGGTTGTTTAGAGTACGTCGGGCAAACTTTCTTAGATCAGTTGGGACACCAAATGCATTTATGTAATCATAGTATGTTAAACATGCAGCATTTGGACTTTCAGGACATCCGATGGTTGCAGCAATGGATGCTTCGGTTAGAGTGAAGGGAATCCCATGAATGGTCGAAGTAATGCTTAGATTGTCATCGCTGACAGAAGCATTTTTCCAAAACTCTTTCACCAAATTGGTGAAGATAGGACCGAGAAGAAGGATGCAATACCTTCCCCATCCTTGTTTTCTAAAACAAGTAATGTAGTATTCATTGCTTTGTGAATGCCAGAGAAATTTTTCTTTGAGGACAGTTAGGGTTGTTTGGGAGGCCATGAGGGATAGAGAAAATGAGAATAACGAACATGGATATGATTTAGGAATGAAGGAAATTTGAAGTGATAAGAGTTGGCAATGGATGTGAGTTTATATATAAGAATGAAGAGAAGAGGAATGTGAACGGATTATCGGATGCATTAAATGTAGAAATTTGCATGCTTTACAAAATTATGAGAAAATATTGGAATAAGCAAAGGATATTAGCATCATGATTAATGATATTAGGGGAAATGTAAAATATTTAATACAACAGTTACCAATGACTCGTGCCTTAATAGCTTGCACGCGTGACCTTTCGGAAATTTAAGCACATGTTCAATTAGGGTTAGCGTGATACAGCTGTTTTATGTAATGAACTTCTGAACCAGATTAGAAAATGAATTTTTGAACCACGTAGTTCAGATGTTTCTAAATGGTTTCACTTCCAACTTCTGAGGAGTTATAAATCAGATAGTTCATTTTAGGCAACAGAATGTTCTAAATGCATTTCAGATATTGAGCATGACTTCATTCTGGACGGAGTTCCATACAAATATTTTTCAGAATGAATTTAAATCTATCTTTAGAAAGAGGTTTGGTGAAGATATCAGCCCATTGATGGTCTGTATCAACAAAGTTTAAACTGAGTATCGCCTTCTGAATATAGTCCCTAATGAAGTGATGCTTAATTTCTATATGCTTAGCTTTAGAGTGTAAAATAGGATTCTTTGAAAGACAAATAGCAGAAATATTATCACAAAAAATATGAATCTTAAGCTCATAGATGTGATAATCTTCTAATTGATTTTTCATCCATAGTATCTGAGTGCTACAGCCTGCAGCAGCCACATATTCTGCTTCTGTAGTTGATAGTGCAATTGTAGCTTGCTTCATGCTGTACCAGGAGATCAGATTCCTTCCCAGAAACAGACAGCTTCTAGAAGTGATTTTACGTTCCACTCTGTCTCCAGCAAAGTCAGCATCACAATATCCTACTAAGTTCAAATTTTGGATCTTCTCTGTAGAGTTTTTGATCTACTTTCTTACTTACCTCATCTTTTCCCAGAATGCACGTAGGATGCATTGGAGTCTTAGCTTCTTTACTTTTTGATAGATGGAATTTCTTAAGAAGTTCCTTGACATACTTTGTTTGATGTATGTAGGTTCCTTCTGAAGTTTGATTAATTTGATTTCCCAGAAAGAATTTAAGGTCTCCCATCATACTCATTTCGAATTCAGCTTGCATGGATTTAGCAAATACTTTTCCAAGAGAAACATTAGAAGTTCCAAATATAATATCATCTACATATATTTGACAAATTAAAATATCATTTTTAAATTTCTTACGAAATAAAGTTGTGTCCACTTTTCCTCTTGTAAAATCTTTATCTAGAAGAAATGAACTTAATCGTTCATACCAAGCTTTGGGAGCTTGTTTCAAGCCATATAAATATTTTTTAAGTTTAAGAACATGTTTTGGATATTTTGATTCCTCAAAGCTAGGAGGTTGATGGACATAAACTTCTTCTTCTATGTAACCATTTAAAATGCACTTTTAACATCCATTTGATATAAAGTAATGTCATATTGAACAACAAATACAATTAATAATCTAATAGATTCTAACCTGGTGATTGGGGAAAAGATTTCATTATAGTCAATACCTTCTTGCTGACTATATCCTTGTGCAACCAATTGTGATTTATTTCTGACAACTTCTCCTTGCTCATTTAATTTGTTTCTGAATACCCATTTTGTTCCAATGACATTGAATCCATCTGGTCTTGGAACTAGATCCCATACATCATTTCTGGTAAACTGATTCAGTTCTTCTTGCATGGCAATAATCCAGTCAGTATCTTGAAGAGCTTCATCAACAGAAGTTGGCTCAACCATAAAAACTAATCCATATAGATATTCTTGATTATTTCATAGAAATGATCTGGTTCTAATGGGGTCATCTTTCTTTCCAAGTATAACATATTTTGGATGTGGTGAGGTGAGTCTAGAAGATCTTTTCTGAGATTTTTCTTCATAAATTCTCAAGTTCTCCATAGATTATGTAATTTGAGGCTCTTCTGAATTATCTTTTGCTTCTAAGTCTTCAGAATTTGTAAGTTTAACTTCCATATCTGCAAAATTTTCAGCTTGCTTTGGCTTTTGATGGCCAAGCTTATCATCAAATCTAACATTGATTGATTCTTCAACAATTAGAGTTTCTGTATTGTATACTCTATAACCTTTTGAACGTTCAGAGTATCCAAGCAGAAAGCACTTTTGTGCCTTAGAATCAAACTTGTTCAGATGTTCTTTAGTGTTAATATATATCAAGTACATCCAAAAGGACGGAAATATGAAATGTTAGGTTTTCTGTTCTTCCACAATTCATAAGGAGTCTTTTCAATAATAGGCCTTATAGAGATTCTATTTTGAATACAACATGTTGTGTTCACTGCTTCTGCCCAGAAATGTTTAGCCATATTAGTTTCATTAATCATGGTTCTGGCCATTTCTTGCAATGTTCTATTCTTTTGTTCTACAACTCCATTTTGTTGAGGAGTTCTAGGACAAGAGAAATCATGAGAAATGCCATTTTCTTTAAAGAACCTTCCAAAGAGATTGTTCTCGAATTATCTACCATGATCACTTCTAACCTTTATGATTCTAAACTCTTTTTCCTTTTGAACTTGGTTACAGAAATCAACGAACACAGAATGTGAATCATCCTTGTGTTTTAAGAACTTAACCCATGTCCATATGCTATAGTCATCAACAATTACTAATCCATACTTCTTGCCTCTGATTGATGCAGTTTTCACTGGACCAAACAAATCAATATGCAGAAGTTCTAATGGCCTTGAGGAAGAGACAACATTTTTTTATTTAAAAGAGGGTTTTGAAAACTTTCCCTTCTAACATGCTTCACACACAACTTCTGAGTTGAACTTCAGATTGGGAAGTCCTCTGAGCAGATTGAGTTTGTTAAGCTTAGATATTCTTCTCATGCTAACATGTCCCAATCTTTTGTGCCAGACCCATTGCTCATTGTTAACAGACAGAAGACAAGTTACTTTCTGAGTTTTAAGATCAGAAAGATCAATTTTATAAATGTTGTTCTTTCTCTTGCCAGTGAAGAGGATTGACCCATCTTTCTGACTGACAACTTTACAAGACTTTTGATTAAAGATTATGTCATAGCCGTTGTCACTTAATAGACTTATGGACAACAAATTATGTGCTAATCCTTCTGCTAATAGAACATTAGTTATGGAGGGAGACTTACTATTTCCAATAGTTCCAGAACCGATAATCTTTCCTTTTTGATTTCCTCCAAATGTAACGTCTCCACCAAATTTAAGCTCAAGGATTTGGAACATAGACTTTCTTCGCGTCATGTGTCGCGAGCATCTAGAGTCCATGTACCATGACTGGTGTTTCAACTGTGCTGCTAAGGATATCTGCAACATATATTATTTTCTTCTTAGGTACCCACATCTTTTTGGGTCCTTTTGTGTTAGTGTTCCTAAAGTTCTTTTTGAACTTAGGTCTAGCATGAAGATATTCAGAGTAGGAAGTGTATTTAATGTCATGTGTGTGACTAAAATTAAATTGAGTGTGTAAAGGTTTATATGTAATAACCATGTCATCAACTGGTTTAATTTGATATGGTTATTTTCCTTTGGGTGTTTCATAACCAATTCATTTGCTATTGTTTCTGCTAACACCATATATCATTGAAGCCATTTTGCTTCTTTCTAAACTTCTCGACAGAAATTTTTGAAAACCAGAGTCATATTCTTTTAGAATATCTTTTGAACTTGAAGCAGTATCTGAATTAGAGGTTTTTGAATTTTTAAATCCTCTATGAGTTTAAGGTTACTTTCTTTAAGTTCAGAATTTTCTGCTTTAAGTTTCTCAGTCTCAACTACAAAACTATTTTAAATTTTCTTGTATTTGATTCCGAGTTTATTGTGGTGGCCATTATTGCTAAGCTGGCATGTTAATCTTCTGTGTCAGATTCAGCTTCAAAAGATTCTGAATCATCCCATGTGGCCATCAGACTTTTCTTCTTTTCAAATATCTTCTTTGGCCTTTCTCTCTGCAGTTTGGGACAATCATTCTTGAAGTGCCGCGGTTCTTTACATTCATAGCACACAATACTTTTTCTGCTAGGCTTCTTGTATCCAGAAGATTCTGCTTTATTTTCTGGTCTCCTGTAGTTACTGAACTTCCTTTGTTTATGCTTCCACAATTGATTAACTCTTTTGGAGAGAAGAGATAACTCATGTTCTTCTTCTGATGCACAATCACTAGAGCTTTCTACTTCAGCCTGAAAAGCGTTAGTTTCAAATTTTCTAATAGATTTAAGGGCAACAGACTTACCTTTCTTCTAAGGCTCATTTTCATCAAGTTCTATCTTGTGGCTTCTCAATTCACTGATAAGTTCTTCAAGAGATACATCATCAAGATTCTTTGTAACTCTGAACACAGTAACCATTGGTCCCCATCTTCTAGGTAAACTTCTGATTATCTTCTTGAAATGATCTACTCTGGTGTATCCTTTATTCAAAACTCTTAAGCCAACAGTTAGAGTTTGAAATCTTGAGAACATGGTTTCAATGGACTCATCTTCTTCCATTCTAAATGCCTCGTAATTCTGGATGAGAGCCAGAGCTTTAGTTTCTTTAACATGAGCATTTCCTTCATGAGTCATTTTAAGAGACTCAAACATATCATGTGTAGTATCTCTGTTGGGGATTTTTTCATATTCTGCATGTGAGATAGCATTCAACAAGATAGTTCTAGCCTTGTGATGATTTTTAAACTATTTCTTTTGTTTATCACTCATGTTTTTTCTATCAATCTTTTTACCAGAATCTACAGGATGTGTGTAACCATCTACCACAATGTCCCATAGATCAACATCATATCCTAGAAAGAAAATTTCCAGTCTATCCTTCCAGTACTCAAAACTTTCTCCATCAAACACAGGGGGTTTGTTGTTTTGCTCATTTGCCATAGTGTTTTCCTTCTGGATCTTTTACTGACACTGTTAAGTGTTTGCACCCAGAACCAAGTGCTTTGATGTCAATTGAAGGGTATGAAAACACTTAGAAGGGGGGTTGAATAAGGGGTTTTTTTGTCAATTAAAATTCACAAAAGATTTTTATCCTGGTTCATTTTAACTCAAACTACTCCAGTCCACCCGTCAAGGTGATTTCGCCTCTCTCAATGAGGACTTAGTCCACTATACCCAAACCGATTACAAATGCACAACCAACTGGTGTGACTAACAATATAATGCACAAGCTAACTGCGAGTGACTAACACCTCTAAGACTAACAAGTCCTAGACCTCTTGAGAAATCTGAACGAACTGGTCTCTCAAGGAACAATTACAGATAAGAACTTCTAACGACAGTGTTTTAGATTGCTTCTAAAAAGCTTTATCACGACAGTGATTTTTCACTCAGTTTAAGTACAATGAATATGAATGGTATGAACGAATTAATTTTCTTCAGCGTAATAGTTCACGTTCGTATCTCTAAAAAAATTGTTGTTATTGCTTTTTCAAATGATCTTCTATTTAGAGCCTTTGGAAGATTTTATCTATTGCTTCCTCGTAAGTTGTTTTTGCATTAAATGTTGCGTGTCGTGTTGGTGAATTGAGCTTTCCACGCTTCTTGAAATTCGTTCCTTAAAACTGCTTCTGCCGTCTTTTAATCATTATGTCTCTAACAATATTTTATCTTGTATAGGAACTTTGCATTTTGATTTTCTTATTTTTTTCACAAACTTTTGTATTGACTTTGTGAATATAGCTTCTATCAGAATTTGTCTACAGCAGTTTGTGCATTCGAAGCTACTTCATGCATTAGAACTTGTAGAACTTTAGCGTGACTTTTCTTTCTTCATTTGTTCAACTTTACACAAGTTCATGTTTTCATGATATTTGAGTTAGAACTTCATCTGAAATACGAAATATATAATTAGAGTACCACATTTCCTTATACAAAATTTATTTAATTTTTATCATCAAAACACTAAGATATGATTAGAACCAAACTATGTTCTAACAATCTGCAGATAATGTTGTTCTTTATAAATCTTATCACAACTTGCCTAGTCACATTGGCATAGGAAGCAGCTTCTATCCACTTGGTAAAGTAATCAATCGCCACCAGAATGAATCGATGTCTGTTCGAAGCCTTGGGTTCTTTCATCCCGATCATATCAATGCCCCACTTAGAGAAAGGCCATGGAGAAGAAATAACATTAAGAAGTGTTGGAGTCGCATAAGTCTTGTCACCATACACTTGACACTTGTGACACTTCTTTACAAACTGATAGCAATCAGATTCCATTGTCAGCCAATAGTAACTTGCTCTAAGCATCTTCTTAGCCATCGAATCTCCATTGGCATGGGTACTAAATGAACCTTTGAATTTCATGCATTAATATGCCTGCTTCGTGTCTATCCACGCATCTGAGCAAAACCATGTCATAATTTCTCTTATACAAAACATCAGCATTGATGAAGAAACTTCCAGCTAGTCTCCTCGGAGTTTTCTTATCCTCATTTGATGCCCCAAGTGGGTACTCCTGGGTTTGAAGAAAATGCTTAATATCATAATACCAAGGCTTTTCATCTATTACTTCCTCAACTGCAAACACATGAGCAAGTTTATCAAGACGCCTGATTGTAATCCGAGGTACCTCATTATGGGAATTCACTTTGTACATGGAAGACAGTGTGGCTAAAGCATCAGCCATATGATTTTCATCTCGAGGGATGTGGTGGAATTCAACTTTGTTGAAGAATGTCAATAACATCCTGGCATAATCTTTGTAAGGGATCAAGCCAGGATGACGCGTTTCCCATTCTCCTTTAATCTGTTTAATCAGAAGTGCAAAATCTCCATAAACATCAAGAATCTTAATTCTAAGATCAATGGCCTCTTCAAGTCCCATGATGCAAGCTTCATATTTATCAATATTATTTGTACAATCAAAACATATCCTTGTAGTGAAAGGAATATGTGAACCTTGAGGAGTGATAATTATAGCACCAACTCCATGACCATGAGCATTAGAGGCCCCATCAAAAACTAAACCCCATCGGGATCCAGGTTCTAGTCCTTCTTCTAGCAACGGCTCATCATAATCTCGAGCTCTCAAATACATCACATCCTCATCTGGGAAATCCATTCTGATAGACTGATAATCCTCAATCGGTTGGTGAGCCAGGTATTCTGCCAACACACTACCTTTCACAGCTTTTTGAGCGTGGTATTCAATGTCATATTTAGATAACAACATTTGCTAGCGAGAAATCCTTACAGTTAACACATGCTTTTCAAATATGTACTTGATTGGATCCATTTTAGAAATCAATAGGGTGGTGTGAACCAACATATACTGTCTCAGTCGGTGAGCAGCTCACACCAAAGCACAACAAGTTTTCTCAAGTAGCGAGTATCTTGTTTCGCACTCGGTAAACTTTTTGCTAAGGTAGCATATTGCGTACTCTTTTCGACAAGACTTGTCATGTTGACCCAACACACATCCCCTTGAATTCTCAAGCACTGTGAGGTACATAATCAATGGTCTTCCTTCCACTTGAGGGAGCAAAATAGGAGGTTTAAGCAGATATTCTTTGATACTGTTAAAAGATTTTTGACAATCTTCATTCCACACACATCCCTAATTTTTCTTTAACAACTTGAAAATTGACTCACATGTAGAAGTCATATTTAAGATGAACCTGGAGATATAATTCAAACGCATAAGAAAACCTCTCACTTGTTTCTCAGTTCTTGGCGCTGGAATTTCTTGAATAGGTTTGACTTTATCGGGATCTACTTCAATTCCTTTTTGACTGACAATGAAACCCAATAACTTTTCAGAACGGACACCAAAAGTAAACTTGTTTGGATTCAAGCGGGGATGATACTTTCTCAAACGTTGAAACAACTTCAATAGATCCTCCACGTGCCCCTCCTCTGATTGAGACTTGGCAATCATATCATCCACAAATATCTCAATTTCTTTGTGCATCATGTCATAGAAAAGAGTGGTCATGGCCCTCTGGTACGTCGCACGAGCATTCTTCAACCCAAAAGGCATTACTCTGTAACAGAATGTTCCCCATGGTGTAATAAATGTTATTTTTTCAATGTCCTCAGGTGCCATCTTGATCTGGTTATATCCTAAGAAACCATCCATGAAGGAGAAAACCTCAAACTTTGCCGTACTATCTACCATCATGTCAATGTGATGTAGAGGAAAATCATCTTTCAGACTGGCTTTATTCAAATCTCTGTAATCAACACACATGCAAACTTTTCCATCTTTCTACGGAATTGGCACAATGTTGGCAATCCACTGAGGGTATATTGACGTGACAAGGAAACATGCATCTATCTGCTTTAAAACCTCATTCTTAATCTTCTCCGCCAATCGGAATGACTTCTTCTTAGCTTTTTCTTGACAGGAGGGCATTCGGGCTTCAGCGACAAACGATGCTCCACAATATTTGTGTCCAACCCAGGCATATCTTGGTAGGACCAGCCAAAAAGGTCAACATACTCTTTCAAAAGATCTACCATTCTCTTCTTAAAATTTTCACCAAGCTGTGCCCCAATCTTGACTTCCTTCTTATCTTCTTCAGAACCCAAATTGATGACTTCTAACGGCTCTTTATACGGCTGAATCGTTTCTTCCTCATGCTCAAGCAATCGGGAAATTTCATCAAGAATACATTCCTCACTTTCTTCTTCTACCTCATACACAAGACATTCGAAGTTGGGAAAGGGTGCAGGGTCATTACATTCAACGGTTTTATTGATTAATCTGCACATATGATTATTATTTCAGGAAAAGGAAAGATATATGCAAACAAGCAATTATGCAGATTATGACAAATATAAACATTTTTTAAGGTTTTTTGTGTTACCACTTTCCAGAAAAAGAAAAAAGATAAAAAGCACATATATGTAGGAACAAAATGACTTTTATTGATGATTTTAATGTTTGAAACCAACAGAAAAAGCTCCAACAACATCACTTTCACATTGGGCAGAGTGAAAGGATTTTGAAAAAAATAAAACAAAATACTTTGAAACATGAGTACATTCAGGAACATCCACGGTGATCGAATTCTTGATCCTCTTTCCACGAGTCACAAAGTTTGGCATGCTTGGCTCTGATTCATCTTCAATGAGAGAATCAACCTCTGGAGGAGTTGGATGTAGGAACCCGGAAATGCGAAATATCTCATGATAAGGGTGAATAGCAGATTTTGACTTCACCACAGACTTGCCTGAGGAAGAAAATCCCAAGCCAGCTCTATTCTTGTTCTCTTGCAGACTCAATACTTGTCCCCATACATCGTGTCCTTTCTGAACCACTCGTTGAGCATCTTTGAGAGACTCCATGGAAGCTTCATTCTTATTGGATTCACCATTAACAGACAGATCTTAGAACACAGTTCCAATGACAACTTCATCAGCTTCTATAGCTTGGAACAAAGAGAGATGGCTAATCAACAGAACTTGCTCTCCATCCACAATAACCAACTTTCCATTCTTCACAAATTTCAACTTCTGGTGGAGAGTGGAAGTAACTGGCTCAATTTCGTGAATCCCCGGGCGTCCAAACAATCAACTATATTCAGGAAAGATGTCCAACACCTGAAAAGTGACCTGAAAAACGAACGGACCAATGCAAATAGGAAAATAAACTTCCCCAATTACAAACTTCTTTGATCCATCAAAAGCTTTCACTATCACATTGCTATATCTCATTGGTGTGCCTCCATAAGACAACTTAGCAAGAATGGATTTCGGCATAACATTCAGCGATGAACCAATATCAATCAACTTATTTGACAAGAATCTTCTTTACAACTAACAGAGTTGTGTAAAGCCAAAATATGGTTTCTTCCTTCCTCAGGAAAATCTTCATCACTAAAGCTCAAATTATTGCACGTAGTAATATTACCCACCACTCCATTGAATTGGTCAAGGGTCACGTCATGATCCACAAAAGCCTGATCGAGTATCTTCATCAAAGAATCCCTATGAGCAGGAGAACTTGTCAACAAGTCCATTATGGAGATCTTATAGGCAGTACGATGCAACTGATCCACAATCTTGTAATCACTCATCTTGATAAGATTCAAAATCTCATCCATCTCTTTTCCTGATGACGACCCATCATTCACCTTTGTCGAATTACTAGTAGTCACAGGCATCTGAGTAAGATTCTTCTGGACATCCACAACTGCTTGGGGTTGAGTGAAGTCTCTCCCACTTCTAGTCACTCTACTGATCTGCTATATTCACAACAGAAGATAGGGGCTTAATCTCTAATTCCTTTCCATCTTCGAGCATAGTGGCATATAACTATAGGATACAACTCCAGGCAAACATATGACAAGTGGCTCCACAACAGCTTTTCCATAATAACCAATCTCTACGCTTTCTGGAACTTCAAAGTACGGCTCAACCACATTAACATCATCTTCGTCTCTATCTCCAAGAATCTCTATGAGCCTTTGATCCAACCTCTCTTGCAAATCTCTTCATACGACAAAACATCCTCGAGAATTAACTGAACAAATTCTACAAGCAGCATGATTATGGTCGTAATGACTGTATTCACACAAAGTGGCATGTATCTCTACCAACGATCCTCTGATATGGTGAACATGATAGATCCGATACTTTCTAGGACATCCATATACCATGTTCACTGCAGATGTTTCATGAGGAGGTTAGGGATTATATTGCACGTTAGGACCAACGTCACAGAATGAAAGCATACCAGAATGAACCAATCTTTGAACTTAAATCTTTAGAGGCCAGCAATCCTCTATGCTATGACCAGGGGCATTATGATGAAAAGCACAAGTAGCGTCAGCTTTGTACCACCAGAGGAGCTTCTCAGGAACAGGAGGAGGTGACCTTGTCTGAACCAAATTCTTACGACTCAGAGCAGGGTACAATTCTGTGTATGCCATAGGAATCAGAACAAAATTAACTCAAGGAGCCACGGGGGCTGAATTCATAATAGGAGTTACTGACGCTACTTGTCGAGGTTGATAACTAGCATTTCCTTTTAATCGACTAATCCTTCCATGGGAAACAGCATTAGCATTTGATTCTTTCTTCCTCTGAAAAGACGAACCATACTTTTGCATTTCCAGATGAATTGTCATTCTAAATCAGACGACCTTCTCTCACAGCTTCTTCAAGTCTAACACCAATACCCACCATTTCAGTGAAATCTACAGGAGTGTAACACCCCACTTTCCCATACGAATATATATATATATATAATAAAATACGAAAATAATCAGAGTAATACAAGTAGGATGCCACATCTTCTAACAAAGATCCACAAAAACATCGCTTCATTTAATAAATTCTCATTAAAACAAAACCCAATACCCCAGCGGAAATTAAAACGGCTTAGTAGTCCTCATGGCACATCGCCCTCAACAAAATAAATCATCTCTACTAAATAGATGGTCCAACAATAATATCAAAATAAAGATACGTAACAATTAACAAATAACTGAAAAGAAAACAAGACATAACGCATCCCAAAACTCCCGTGTTACGTATCAGGGCGACTCCTAAGCGCTACTCTGGTACCTGGTTATCTGTACTTCCGAAGAAGCACATAAGCAACAACAGAAAAGGGGTGAGAATTACATTCAGTAAACATACGGTGAAATATCACATGCTGAGGAGTAGTATTTACACCACATACAAACAACAATCACAAACAAATTCTCACACCATCAACCACATAACCATCGTGACATGTGACATTAACAATCAATTAGGGGAAATGCAATGCGACTATCGACACTACATGCATGTGGTACCAACAGAGCATAAGCCATCAGCAGTTGCCATTAATTTAGAGGCAATAACAAGGCATAAGCCTTCAACAATGCCAATCCAGGCCAACAACAGAGCATAAGCCCTCAACGACATATGTATGCAATATGGACATCCAATCAACACAGTTCTGTCGCACGCTCGCGAAATGATGAACAGAGTCGCCACCAATATATTTATCCCAAAGAGGGAAAGGAATATCAGAAAACCTAAGGTGAATAAGAACGAGGTCTTTTCGACCAGAGATAAGGTACGGGAGTCGGTTACGCAAAGGGAAGGTGCTAGCACCCCTCACGCCCATCGTACTCGATGGTATCCACCTATGTTTGTTGCTATTTAAAGGGTGTATAAATCTAAAGCTTAATTACTAAGAGAATGTATGCAAATGAAAGAAAAGAAACACGGGGAAAATAAGGTTTATAAATAATTGTGCTCGCTTAGGCCCCGCGACCCAATGCCTACGTATCCTTTTCAGGAATCAGAGCGCCGTAGTTCGGCTCTTTAGTTTTTGTTTGTTTTTGTGTTTTTTAGTTGAACAGTTACATTCACACTCCGCTGCTCGACCTCTGGAGTCTTAAGCTGGGAATGGAGCGGAAATAACGTGTCCGATTAGGAGAAAGAATGCCCTGAAGGCAAGAGAAAGAATGCCTCGGAGGCAAGAGAGAAAAAGAGATTGGTTTGTGTCTTTTATGTGTGATTTCATGATGGACGAAAACCTACTACAAGGCATCGCATCACTTCCTCACTTTGATTAGCTCTGAGCCTTTATTAGATATTTTGAAGTGTTTTTGTTTAGGTGTCTTTTAAGGGGGTTTAATTTGTGACTTAGATCATACCAAAAAGAGTTTTGTTTTGCATATTTAGAGAACACACATCGAGGCCTACGCCACAATCGTTTCTCTAAATAACGGCTAAGAAATACATCGAGGTTTCACACCTCAATCATTTCTTCTCCGCTAAGTAAAGGAGATACAAAAAGAGTTCTTTTGTGAATATTTAGAGAATGCACATCGAGGCCTACACCACGATCGTTTCTCTAAACAACGGTTAAGAAATACATCGAGGCTTCACACCTCAATCATTTCTTCTCCGCTAAGTAGGAAAGAACATACATCGGGGCCTACACCTCAATCATTTCTTTCCTACTATGAAATATAGTAGCGGTATGATCTTCATCGATATTTATTAAGTATTTTAAAAGTTGAAAAGAAAAGAAGGAAAACTAGCCTAAGATGAACAACTAGCCTAAGTGTTATGAGAATCTCTAAATGTTAGGATTAAAAAGCGGTATGAGAATATAAGCATAAGCGGAGATCGAAATTACAAAAATTAGTGTAAAATGGCTAACATAAACACCTGAAAATATGGTACAAAACATGATTCAAAATATTGCACAAAATGAATTAAAAGATACTACTTTTTATGAGAATTTTACATGAGAAAAAGAATTCAAAACTAAGCAAAAGAGAAATAAATAATTAGCCTAAACTAATATTTTTGTATGGATTATTTTATGTCAAAAATTAGTATCAATGTCTAAAAGTAAGCGCTTTCATTATCTAAAAGAAATAGGAAAAAAAATCTAATTAAAACCTAAATCTATTAATGAAAAATAAAAGGAAACAGAGGGGTGTGGATCTGAGTTTACGGTGTAAATAGCAATTGGGCGCAGGGCCAGGCCTGGCCCAAAGTTGTTTTTGTTGCAGAATTTTGTTTAGCCAAAAAATGGCGCAGCATTGGGCCTTATGGGGGTGAAGATAGCAAGAACTTAACGCAAGGCCCAGAAACAATCTTGTTGTTTGATCCAATTCATTATTCCTTCAGAATTAATAAGATTTTGTTAATTAAGATAGTTAAGTCAATTAATCAGGAATTAAACTTTATATTATACACGAATCATGCCAATTGATTAATCAAATTAATAACATTATATAAAAAAAAATAATAAAACGAAAGAGGATTTAGGGTTACATTACTCTGCGACGTTCCCAATTCTCTCTGCTTCTTCCTCTTCACGATGAACGGCGCGGCTATTCCTCCGATCCACACTCAGCTCAATCGAAAACAAGTTCGGTACCTCTTCAATCTTGATCGTCGGTCCTTCTTCTTCCCTTTTAGTAGAACTCACGTGACGCTGATGCGATGGTGTCGAAGATCGAGTGAAGGCGAACGGTGATGAACGGATTGAGGCTATGGCCGTTTTGCGGTGATGTTGACTCGTTCGTCCGGTAACATAGTGGTGAAGATGCTGGAATCGTTGAGTTGACGACGAAGATGATGATGAAGATTATGGCATTGAAAGAGCGATGAAGCTCTGTTTATGGTGCTTGAAGAAACGATGAAGATGATGAAGGAATCGTGAGTGGGAAGGATGAACTCTGAAGATTGGAGAAGATGAAGTTTGTTACTGGTTTGTTACCGATTCTTTTTCTTCTTTTTTTTTCTATTGCGATTTTTTTTTTGACATCAATTCCCTTTTTTTTCTGTTATCTGAGTTTTTGTTGCAGAGTGAATGAAAGATTGAGATGAAGTGAGGGTGAGGAAGATTCAGTTTGAAGGCTATGGAGAAGATGAGGGAGGCTGAAGGAGAATGATGAATGCGGAGATGGATGAAGATGAATGTGATTGTGGTTCTGAATTCAGAGAGTGAGAGAGTGATGATGAAGTGTGAGTTGTGGAGGAGTGGAGGAATGATGGGGTGAATTGTGGAAGAATGGTGGAGGCCGTGAAATGGTGAGGCTGATTCTGTTATATAGGTTGGAGAGGGAGAGAGTTCAGTTAGAGCTTGAATGATTGGAGCCCTTGGATCGAGAGAGTTTGTTATGTGATGAATGGAGGAGATTGAGTCTGATTAAGAGGTTAGTTACAATCTGTTACAAACCGCTTTTTTTTCCTGTTATGTTAGTTATGGACTTGGTTAGGTTGTTATAACGGTTATAGATCGGTTAGAAAGTTCTGTTATGAGGTTGTTATCATTCTGTTAGTTATAACAGTTAGGGTGTTATTTGGATAGGTAAAAATTCTGTTATAGCTGTTAGTAAGCTAGGTGTAACGAAATTCTGTTAGGACGGTTGTAGGTTTATGAAAGTTAGTTGTGATGGTGGGTTTTTTATTTGAATGCAGAACTGTGTAGGTGAATGGCTGCTGGTTCTTTTTGTATTGACTGAAACTGGGAATTTTTGTTAGAGTTAGGAATGTATGTGATATGATGGCGGGTTGCCGTTTGGTAATGGTTTGATTTAACAGGTGACTTCTAACATTGAATGGGCATTGTCACTGAATAAATCTTATGTCATTTTTGCAGGGCTGTATGTAAAGGTGAAGGTGGCTGAATGCTGTTCAATTTTGAACTGTGTTTGGTTAATTGCAGGTTGTGGTATGCTGTTTGGATAGATTCTCATGAAAGCAAGAGATGGCGAACTGTTTTCTCCTAAGATTGCCCATGGACATTCAGCCATTTGTAATTGCAGGGCCAGCAGTAGAGATGACTTGAAGATAGCATGGAGACATGAAGAATCAAGGGCAGAATTAGGATGAGTTCATGATGATGATGATTTTTTTCTTCGTAATAGGCTTGAATTGTAATAGATAATCTGAGAGTAAATCCTTAATATTATATATTGAAACCTGTACTATGAGAACTTTTTTGTAATAGTTTCTTTGAATGGAATTTTGGTTTTGAATATGGTTGAAAGTGTAACATGGTCTTTCTTCTTTCAAAGCTGAATTAATTCTTCCCTCCTTTGCTTTTGAATGAGAGCCATACCAATTGCCAAAATGGCCAAAAATAATAGTAATCGGCCAACTAAAAAGTCAACCTTCCCCACTTGATTTTTTTTTTACCAAAAGCCAACTTATATAAGCCTCTTTTCTTCTTTGCAATGACATAGTAATAGGGGACCCAATCTTCGACCTTGTAGGGAAATAAACCCTAATTCATATTCTTGAAGATTACCCTTGTAGCTTAGTAGAGAAGAAATAGATAGTGTCCATACTTCAAAACCCTACTTCCATAGTTCAATACTTCAAAATTTTAAATAAATCAAACTTGAGTGAAATAGAAGTCCCAATTTTAGATCCTTGACCCTAATGTCAGATTTATTTACTAATGATGCATGGTGAGTTAGATGACCTACTGAATGAAATTATGAGATGCATAAGCCAATTATGACTAAAATCAGATGGGCAAATTTTGGGGTGCAACAAGTTCAACAACACAAGGCATCAACCTTCAACTCATTGCCATTTAGGCTATCATCTCATTCCACAACGCAACTATGATTTCATTTTCATTATGGGCAACATTCACAACAATCATCATAAATCTTACTATAACATATTATGTCCAAATTATAACTTGTATGGTCTTCCTATGTCTACTTAAGTCTTATTAATCAAGGGAACTCCGAAAGGTATTCATCTTACTCAAGAAGCGGAAGAAAATCATAAAAACGGGAAGTTCTGCACACTAGCCTGATCATACGCACACAACTAGCCCATACGCATATGCCCCCTTCCCATATGCGTACCACCAGAACCAAATTTGCACTAAAATTCCTCCCATACGCGTATCACATTCCCATACGCGTATGACCTCCCTTCCATACACGTACCATACGCATTCCACCAGAAGGTTGCGCTATGTTGGGACAGGGCTGCGTATCATACGCGTATAGCCCCTGGGCTTGTCCCTCATACGCGTATGGCCCAACCCCATACGCGTACCATACGCAAACTGACAGAAATTTTGTTTTTTCCAGATCTGCATTCGCACCAGTTCGTTCTCACCTGTTTTCATCACTTCCAGTCTGCGATTTTAAGCTTAAAACAACTTATTTTTCATCTATTAACTCATACCTTTCATCTAGATTCATTAACCAATTATTCTACATCAATTTTACCTGATAACCACTCAACTTCTACTCATCAAATTGGACAGTTATACATTCAGATTCAGTTTTCTCTTATGAACATAACAACAACTCAACCAACAACCAAATCCACATCATAATTCAATAATCCGTTCGCCCAGAAATCATACAGTATTATTAGTCATGAAAAACAACACACAATTCAAGTCAATTCACACATCAAGGGAGAATAAAACTTATCAATTATAAAACCTAAAGAGGGGAAGGAACCCTCACTTCCCTCTCATGTTTAGGTCACCATTTAAAGAACCCATTCTCCCCCTTACCTTGGATTGAAGCTTGAATTTCCTCAACAATGGTGGAGTTCTTCTATCTCTTGCCCTAGCCTCTTCTCTGAATTTCACGTTCTTCACTAATGTTCACTAATCTCCCTTTTTCCTCTTATATCCTTATTATTTTTATTAAAACATCACTAATTATTAAATTACTATTGGGCTTAGTACACACCCCCCATCAACTAATTACACACTTAGTTTATATTAATTAAATTACCCTATAATTATATTATATTTAAATTAATAAATTAATAAAATAATAATTAAAATATCAATTTAAGCATCAAATACATCAATAAATACGAAATAAATTAAATATCGGAATCGGGGCGTTACAACTCTCCCCCACTTACGATATTTTCGTCCTCGAAAATCTTACATCGTTCAAACAACTTGCGGTAGGAGTCCCGCATCTTGCTCTCCATTTCCACGTCATGCTTTCTCCGGTAGTCCCCGTCCAGACTACTTTCACCAACAGAATATCTTTACCTCTAAGGGACTTTATCTCACGATCCGTGATCCGAATCGGCATCGTCTCTACCGTAAGATTCTCTCTCACTTGCACATCATCCATATGAAATCACGTGAGATGGGTCTGGAACATACTTCCGAAGTTGTGACACATGAAACACATCGTTCAGATTCGAAAGGTTAGGCGGTAACGCCACTCTATAAGTAACAGTCCCAACTCTCTCCGAAATCTGATAAGGACCAATAAATCGTGAAGTTAGCTTCTTAGACTTCAGGGCACGACCAACACCGGTCACAGGTGTGACTCTTAGAAATACATGATCACCTGCTTCAAATTCTAACTATTTCCTTCGCTTATCATGATAACTTTTCTGTCTACTCTTCGAATCCTTCATCTTTTCCCGGATTAACTTTACCTTCTCTGTAGTTTCTCGTACAATTTCCGGTCCAAGTACTACGCCTTCGCCTGATTCGTGCTAAACATAGCGGAGGCCTACACCTTCGACCGTACAACGCTTCAAAAGGTGCCATTCCGATGCTAGAATGGTGACTGTTATTATAAGTAAACTCGATCAACGGAAGATGAGCATCCCACGAACCTCCTTGTTCGAGAACACATGCTCTCAACAAATCCGCTAAAGACTGAATAGTTCTTTCAGTTTGGCCATCCGTCTGTGGATGATACGTCGAACTCAGCCTCAACTTAGAACCTAAACCTTCTGGCAAGCTCTTCCAAAAAATAGAAGTGAATCTCGGATCCCTATCCGACACAATGCACAAAGGAATACCATGCAACTTCACAATCACTCTGACATAGATCTCGGCCAACTTTGCCACTGGATATGTGATGTTAATAGGTATGAAATGAGTTGATTTTGTAAGCCTATCAACAATTACCCATATCGAATCGTGTCCACTCGCAGTATTAGGCAACCCCGTTACGAAATCCATCGAAATGCTATCCCACTTCCATTCTGGAATTTCTAACGGTTGCATCAACCCTGCAGGCTTCTGGTGTTCAATCATCGATTTTTGACAAGTTAAGCAAGCATACACAAACCGTGCCACGTATTCTTTCATTCTTGGCCACCAAAATATCTTCTTCAAGTCCTGATACATCTTAGTAGCCCCAGGATGAATACTCAAGTTACTCCGATGACCTTCTTCTAAAATCATCCTCCTCATATTATCATCATCAGGGATACAGATTCGATCCTGTAATCTCAACACACCTTGCGCGTCCATTTTAAAATCACTCTTCATGGATCGCCCACAACCAACTATAATGTCTACCATTTTCACATCCAATTTATGAGCCTCCTTGATACTGTTCAGAAAGTCATTATCAATTTTAAGCATTCCCAACCTGACACTCTGCGGTGTCACTTCACAAACCAAGCTCATATCTCGGAATTGCTCGATCAATTCTAACTCTTTACCCATCATAGCTGACATGTGCAAGGTCTTCCGACTTAAGGCATCAGCTACAACATTTGCTTTACCGGGATGATAGTTCAACCAGAAATCATAATCTTTCAGCAATTCTAACCATCTTCGTTGTCTCATGTTCAGCTCCTTCTGGTCAAACAGGTATTTTAAACTCTTATGGTCACTATAAACTTTGAATCTAGAACCATATAGATGATGTCTCCAAATCTTTAGTACGAAAACAACAGCAGCGAGTTCCAAATCATGTGTAGGGTAGTTCTTTTCATGAATTCTCAGTTGCCTCGACGCATAAGCAATCACCTTACCGTTCTGCATAAGGACACCACCTAAACCCATCAGAGAAGCATCACAATAAATGACGAGAGGTTCTCCTGGATTTGGTAATGTCAAAACCGGAGCTGTCGTTAATCTCTTCTTCAATTCTACAAAACTTTCCTCGCATTGTGCATCCCATATGAACACTTTACCCTTACACGTCAACTTGGTTAACGGAAGTGCCAACTTTGAAAACCCTTCAATAAACCGTCTGTAGTAACCGGCTAAACCAAAGAAACTTCTGATCTCAGTAGCTAACTTTGGAGTTTCCCATTGTAACACAACATCCACCTTAGATGGATCTACAACAATGCCACTACCAGATATGACATGTCCCAGAAAACTGACTTCTTTCAACCAGAATTCACACTTGGACAACTTCGCATATAACTTCCTTTCTTTCAACACTTGCAATACCACCCTCAAATGATCTGAATGCTCTTGCTCTGATTTAGAATATATCAAGATGTCGTCTATGAATACCACGACAAACTGATCTAGATACTCACGGAAAATACGGTTCATATACTCCATGAATACTCCTGGCGCATTCATAACACCAAAGGGCATCACCGAATACTCATAATGTACATATCTTGTTCTGAACGCTGTCTTCTGAACATCTTCATCTTTAACTTTAATCTGATGATAACCCGACCTCAGGTCAATCTTGCTAAAAACACTCGCACCCATCAATTGGTCCATCAAATCATCTATTCTCGGTAGCGGGTACTTATTCTTAATGGTTACTTTATTCAGCTATCTATAATACACACAAAGCCTCATGCTTCCATCCTTTTTCTTTACTAACAGCACTGGAGCTCCCCACGGCGATACACTTGGTTTGACAAACTTCTTCTCAAGTAGGTCCTCTAATTGCTTCTTTAATTCCGTCGATTCGGATGCAGACATCCTTTATGGTGCCATAGAAACAGGTCTGGTACCAGGTACAAGATCAATCGTAAACTCAATTCCTCTTTTTGGCGGCACGTTAGGAATTTCGTCAGGCAAAACTTCAGGAAATTCACGCACCACCGGTAGCTCATCGATGATATTCTGATTCTCGATTGACAATGTTGCCATCAACGAGAACATCTCTGCTTCTTCCTTCAACAACTGTTGTACCTGCTTAGATGACACTAAACCAGCTTCTTCCTCCTCGGCAGTTGAAAATCTCACAGTCTTGTTATAACAATTGATGTGAGCATAGTTATATTCTAACCAGTTCATTCCCAAAATTACGTCTAGCCCGGCTAATGGCAAACACACTAAATCAACAGCAAAGTCCCTGTCGAAGATCGACAACGGACACTTTAAACAAACAAGAGATGTAGTCGCAGATCCTTTAGCTGGAACCTCAACTACCATCTCGCCATTCATAGAAGATAGCACAAGACCCAATCTTTCAACATATTCAGCAGCAATAAAACAATGTGTAGCACCAGTATCGATAATGGTAATTAAAGGTATACTATTGATGAAACAAGTACCTCTAATGAGTCTGTCCTCAGTGCTTGTCTGAGTACCAGCCAACGCGAACACCTTACTACCAGCTCGTGCCTTCTTCGGCTTCTGACATTGACTTCCAATATGTCCTTCTTCGCCGCAATTAAAACAAACCACTTCTTTATGTCTACATTTAGACATCATATGACCAGTCTTGCCACAATGGAAACACTTCTTAACTTCGTTAGTGCAGTAAGTACTCTTGTGACCAGCCTTTCCACACTTAAAACACACAATCGGGGCAGGAGCACCTCCCCCACTTGTTCTCTGGCCCGGAGCAGCCCTCTGTTTGCCCTTGCCAGCTGGAGCGTCATAAGGCTTGCCTCGTTGCTGATTCGGCTTGCCTCTTCTATCACTGACAATCTTATAATGAGCGACATTATCTTCCTTAAAAATTCTGCAGGTGTCTACCAAGTTAGGAAAAATGCGGATCTGCTGATACCCTATAGCCTTCTTGATTTCAGAGCGCAACCCGTTCTCAAACTTGATGCACTTTGAAAATTTTGCACCCTCCCCATCAAAGTGTGGATAAAATTTGGCCAATTCAGTGAACTTCGCAGCATAGTCAGTCACCAACATGTTCCCCTGTTTCAGTTCGAGGAATTCAATTTCTTTCTTACCACGGACACTCTAAGGATAATAATTCCTCAGAAATTCTCTTCGGAACACAGCCCAAGTGATCTCTTCACATGCAGCTTCTAATTTTTAACGTGTTGCTAGCCACCAGTCGTCAGCTTCGATTGCTAGTATATGCGTCGCATAGCGAACTTTCTGTGCCTGAGTACAATCCATTATGCGGAAGATCCTCTCGATCTCCTTCAACCACTCTAATTCTCCATCGGGGTCATGCTTGCCTTTGAAGACCGGCGGGTTCTCCCTCTGGAAGGTAGCCAAACTGCGAGATCCAGCATTCTCACCAGCATTCGGTTGTTGTTCCAGAGCTTGAGCCATAGCCTCAAAAGCAGCAGCAATCGCTTCATCGTTTCGTCCAGCCATTTTAACTAAGCACTGCAACAGAAACATAGTTAGATAACGAGATTAACAATACTCGATTGTTAGCGACTCAACTACTTGGTCAGACGGACCGACCTGCTCTGATACCAAATGTAACACCCCACTTTCCCATACGAATATAGATATATATAATAAAAGACGAAAATAATCAGAGTAATACAAGTAGGATGTCACATCTTCTAACAAAGATCCACAATAACATCGCTTCATTTAATAAATTCTCATTAAAACAAAATCCAATACCCCAGCGGAAATTAAAACGGCTTAGTAGTCCTCATGGCACTTCAGCCTCAACAAAATAAATCATCTCTACTAAATAGATGGTCCAACAATAATATCAAAATAAATATACGTAACAATTAACAAATAACTGAAAAGAAAACAAGATACAACGCATCCCAAAACTCCCGTGTTACGTATCAGGGCGACTCCTAAGACTCGATCAAGTAACACTCGAAAATCCAAGCGCTACTCTGGTACCTGGTTATCTGTACTTCCGAAGAAGCACAGAAGCAACAACAGAAAAGGGGTGAGAATTACATTCAGTAAACATACGGTGAAATATCACATGCTGAGGAGTAGTATCTACACCACATACAAACAACAATCACAAACAAATTCTCACACCATCAACCACACAACCATAGTGACATGTGACATTAAGAATCAATTAGGGGAAATGCAATGCGACTATCGACACTACATGCATGTGGTACCAACAGAGCATAAGCCATCAGCAGTTGCCATTAATTTAGAGGCAATAACAAGGCATAAGCCTTCAATAATGCCAATCCAGGCCAACAACAGAGCATAAGCCCTCAACAACATATGTATGCAATATGGACATCCAATCAACACAGTTCAACAACACAAGGCATCAGCCTTCAACTCATTGCCATTTAGGCTATCATCTCATTCAACAACGCAACTATGATTTCATTTTCATTATGGGCAACATTCACAACAATCAACATAAATCTTACTACAACATATTATGTCCAAATTATAACTTTTATGGTCTTCCTATGTCTACTTAAGTCTTATTAATCAAGGGAACTCTGAAAGGTATTCATCTTACTCAAGAAGCGGAAGAAAATCACAAAAATGAGAAGTTCTGCACACTAGCCTAATCATACGCGTACAGCTAGCCCATACGCGTATGCCCCCTTCCCATACGCGTCCCATACGCGTACCACCAGAACCAAATTTGCACTAAAATTCCTCCCATACGCGTATCACATTCCCATACGCGTATGACCTCCCTTCCATACACGTACCATACGCATTCCACCAGAAGGTTGCGCTATGTTGGGACAGGGTTGCGTATCATACGCGTATAGCCCCTGGGTTGGTCCGTCATACGCGTATGGCCCAACCCCATACGCGTACCATACGCAAACTGACAGAAATTTTGTTTTTTCCAGATCTGCATTCGCACCAGTTTGTTCTCACCTGTTTTCATCACTTCCAGTCTGCGATTTTAAGCTTAAAACAACTTATTTTTCATCTATTAACTCATACCTTTCATCTAGATTCATTAACCTATTATTCTACATCAATTTTAACTGATAACCACTCAACTTCTACTCATCAAATTGGACAGTTATACATTCAGATTCAGTTTTCTCTTATGAACATAACAACAACTCAACCAACAACCAAATCCACATCATAATTCAACAATCCAAAATAGAATTTCACCCAGAAATCATACAGTATTATTAGTCATGAAAAACAACATACAATTCAAGTCAATTCACACATCAAGGGAGAATCAAACTTATCAATTATAAAACCTAAAGAGGGGAAGGAACCCTCACTACCCTCTCATGTTTAGGTCACCATTTAAAGAACCCATTCTCCCCCCTTACCTTGGATTTAAGCTTGAATTTCCTCAACAATGGTGGAGTTCTTCTATCTCTTGCCCTAGCCTCTTCTCTGAATTTCACGTTCTTCACTAATGTTCACTAATCTCCCTTTTTCCTCTTAATTACTTATTATTTTTATTAAAACATCACTAATTATTAAATTACTAATGGGCTTAGTACACACCCCCCATCTACTAATTACACACTTAGTCTATATTAATTAAATTACCCTATAATTATATTATAGTTAAATTAATAAATTAATAAAATAATAATTAAAATATCAATTTAAGCACCAAATACACCAATAAATACGAAATAAAATAAATATCGGAATAGGGGCGTTACAAGGAGCACTTGCAATCATCCTCTCATAGTAAAATGGGCCAAGAGTCTTCAAGAAAATCTTATGTTAGAACAAGATTGAGAATCTAGGTTCAGAATCTGGTTTTGATGATAACAAGCATATATTTTATGGGTAAGAATTTTATTACTAATGATTTAATTGAGTGTGCAGATACTGTGTTATAAAGTCTTATACGACAACATCAGAAAGACACAGCATCAGAAGTTTTGGTATAAAGAGAAAGAGTTCAACAAGACATGCTTCAAGGACTTAAACAAAAATATCAATATACGAGGAGATACGTTACAACAAGAAGATCACGTGATTAGAAGATTAGAAGTTCTGATAAGAGCAACACAGTGACATACAAAAATCTACAACAGCAAAGGCACACGTGGACAAGAAAAGAAAATACAATTTCAGCATACAGATGTTCAGAATCAAAAGAAAAGCCGTTACAAACATCATCATTAGCAAAATGGTTGCAACAAGTTAATGGAACAACTCCCAAGGTTGATTGAAGAAACAACCCACATGCAACGCGTTAAAAAAGGCAAGCTTAATCAAGGAAACACGCTAGCAAATGTCATCATCACGCTAAGGATAAGATTCTGCCAAGAACAACACTTGTCATTCATGACTCAATCGAGACGAAGAATTCAAAGCAATATTCAAACAAATCTCAACGGCTAGATTCCAATGGTAACTCATCAAGCTATATATATAGATCAAACTTCAAACTTGAGTGTGTGTCCATTCGTGCACCAAAATGCATATGCATCAAAAGTATGAATCCATGGTGCAACTACAGAGTGCAGAAAAAGAGAAATCTTGAGAGAAAATATGTAGAGAGAAGCTGAGCATGAAAGTATAAATGAAGAAATGTTAGATCATGCATCAGAAGTTACACAAGAGGCAACATATACTCAGTATGTGACGAATCAATCCATAGTGTTGTTATACACTAACGATAAGCCTATGTGAAGAAATCATAAAAGAGCGAAAAATAAATCTCTGCTGTTTAGCAGTATTCTCCACTGGAGTCATTAGAAGTTAACTAATACTTGATCAGCTCATACATTGCTCATATTGAGTGACTTGAGAAACTGAATACACTGAGTTGTTGCTCGAAGAGTGTTTCATGTTTGCTTATGATCATTAAATGTGTTATCAACTGTAACAAGCTTCATGATCAGTATTCAAGAAGAAGACAAGCATTGGAAGAAGCAATTCAAGATAGAGTTGTTGCTCTAAATCTATTTGAAGAGGAAATGAAGATGGTCTTACAAGAAGGAATTAATTTCAAGAGTTGAAGCTCTAATCTCCTTGCTCTGATAAGAAAAGACTAGACTGAAGGAAGCAATCAATACAAGAGTTGCTGCTCTTAATCTGCTTTCAGAAGAAGATGAAGATCACTTGAAGAAGCAACTCAAAATAGAGCTGTTGCTCTAAAAATGCTTTCAGAAGACGAAGATCAAATCAGAAGCAATCAACAATAGAGTTGTTGCTCTAAATCAGCTTAAGAAATTTTCAAAACAAAGATCAGCATGAAGAAGCACTTAACATTGGAGTTGATGCTCATATTCTGTTTACCAACAGACATGGAAAGATCTCATCCAGAAGTTGAAGACAAGAAGACTACAAGATATTTTGTTTCTTGTAATAATATGTAAAAACACATAGAGTTGTTGCTCATAATGTGCTATATCTTAGAAACTTTTGTGTAGGGTTACTAGACTGATGAACGTTATATCTCGCTGAGATCACTGAACGGTTCAATCATCTAGGGGTTAGTGAATCACGGGTAGCTTGTGCAGGGTTAGTCACAGCAGTTGGCTGTGCAGGTTGTTAGTCACGACGGATGATTGTGCAGGTGTAATCAAGTTTGGTTATAGTGGATTAAGTCCTCTGTTGAGAGGAAAATCACCTGAGGAAGGTGGACTGGAGGTAGCCTTATTCAGAAGGTGAACCAAGATAAAAATGAACGTGTCTTTTACTTTCTGCACAATTCATTTAATTCAGAACATTCACGCAGAATAATCTTAGAACTATACTGAGACAAGTCAGAAGTTCTGATGATATAAAGAAGTTAAATTGAATATCTCATTGGTTATGCAACTCCATTCCATGCATGCTTCCGCAACATTAAAAGAATTTCCAGAAGAGGAGATACTAATAGAAAGAAAAGGAATTAAAGAAAGGGAATTTTAATTGATAAAGAACACAATTCAATCCCCCCTTTCTTGTGTTTTTCTCCACCTTCATCTTAGTCATCTCCTTATCTTCCATTGGAGGAATCACTTGGGCGGCTACTTCACGCTATCTCTGAGCATATTCTTTAAATGATTCTTTTTCTTTCTGCATCATAACTCTCATAAGATCTCGATCAGGAGCCATGTCAACATTGTACTTGTATTGCTTAACAAACGCCTCAGTTAAGTCAATGAAAATGCGAATATGGGTGCTATCAAGGCCCATATACCACTTGGAAGCAGCTCCAGTCAAACTGTCTTGGAAATAATGGATCAATAGACGCTGATCATCAGTGTGAGTGGACATCTTTCTTACATATATAACCAGATGTGCCTGAGGACACGAATTTCCCTTGTACTTCTCAAATTCTGGCAACTTGAACTTAGCAGATACTTTCACATTCGGAACAAGACAGAGGTCATGCACATTCTTTCCAAATAACTCCTTCCCACAAAGGGCTTTCATCTCTTTCTGCAATTCCTCAAACTGATCTTGAAAACCATTCATTTAGTCGTGAATACCCAAACCTTCACTCGGTGCAACATCATAAACGGGCTCTGCGACAAAAGGACCAGTATGAACAATTGGAGGTGCAGTGACCATGACAGGATTCAAAGGACAAGTCTCTCCAGGAGCAGACAAATAACATTCAGGCAATGCCCCAGGGACATCCATTGGGCATACGTTGTTGAGTAGCACCAGCAGTCGGATTCGCAGGAATTGTCGCAGAAACAATTTTAGAGATCACAGTAGTCTGTCATTGAGCTTGGGAGTTGACAGGAGGAGGAAACAGATTTTGAACCTGATTCTGATTCTGAGCAGCCATCAGTGTCTCGACTAGAGCGGTGAGACGCTCCACTCCAGATTACAAAGTAACAACCTCTTCACGTAACTCTATGTTCTCTTGTTCAAGACCTTCCATCTTCTTTTTGCAGTTATCTAGAGTGTTGTACCGATGAGAGTTCTTGGTTCTGTATGAAGAACACTGGATAAGACCTCTGGAATACTCTCGAAAGCAAGACCAAAATGCAGAATGATGCATGAAATGCAAAAATGCAAATGATTTTGTATTTTTTATTAGATTCCAATGAACTTTAAGACATTAATTGTAAACATCACAAAAATACAATATATAAAATATAACTGAAAAACAAATCTCTTTTTATTAATAACGAAAAGGATTACAAAGGTTCAAAGTACAAAGCTTCATAGTGCTAGGCATTGTTCTCCACAATGAGCAAATGTTCCATAGTGCACCTTCTGAAGGCATGGGAATAATGGATGGGTTTGAAGACCAATTTCTAGAGATACAGGAAGAGATCAAGTACCTAAGGGGAAAAGATCTATTTGGGAAAGAAGTTAATGATCTTTGCTTAGTTCCAAATCTCAGAGTTCCTGCCAAGTTCAGACTCCTAGAATTTGAGAAGTACAAAGGGAATTCCTGTCCTCACAGTCATCTGATCATGTATGTCCGAAAGATGTCTATGCACACTGAAGACCAACGTGTAAGTATCAGATATGCCTAAGAGGGGGGTGAATTAGGTTTTCAAAAATTAATCGGTTTAATGAGAATACTTATAATAATTTTTGGTTAAGTGTTTGAAGGTTTTGAATGGTTCTTATCTTTTTCTTGGTAATGGTGATGAAAGCGATAAAATGCGGAAAGGTAAAGAAAACAACGATATATACTGGTTCCCCTTACAATCCGAGATTACTCCAATCCCCTTTCAAACACGAAACAGATTTCACTATAGTTAGAATGATTGTACAAGCCTATGTATACTATCTAACCTATAGGGTGATCAAAGGTTCTTAACACCTTTAAGATCAAGCAACACTAATGTGAATGAAGAACAATCCTCTTCAAACACAACACTTACTTCCAACAATCCTGGATAGTAAGGAAAAATATTCTTTTGAATTTATACAAGAGTTTATGATGAAATATGTAGAGCAATGTCAATCTTGGATTGATCTTCTTCTTCAAGTAAACAATTCTCAATAGGTATATAAGTGTTCACAATGTATGCATGAAACTTAGAATGATTTCTCAATGAAAAAGTGTATGATAAGTTTCACTAAATATTCTGATTTGAATGAACACTTGAAGATATTGAAAGATGAAGAATTTTATGCTTATGAATTGTTAATGAAGAAGGTGAATAATGAATATGAAAGATGTAGAATATATAGTGTGTTAAACACCCTTTTGAAAGGTCATTTTTCCATGAAACAATGCAATGATTAAGTGAAGAAAATATATTTTCGTTTGGGTGAAAACATGCAAGAGAAAAAACACACTGGTTCAGTAGGAACCGGTTCCTGCCTGAGACAACCTGGTTCCTGTTGAACGTTACAGCAGAAAATTTGAAATTTTGTACATGGGAACCGGTTCCCAGCTAGGAACAACCCGGTTCCTAGTAGTAAACCACAGAACTGAAGAAATGCTGCAAGCTGGAACCCGATTCCCAGCTAGGGAGGAACCGGTTCTTGGAACCTTTACTTAGGATTTTGACATTGAAAAAAGGTTTCAAAGGTAATTAATGTATGAAACTTTGTAGTAAGTTATGAAATGCATGTGGGATATATTTGTGAACATTTATATATCAAAATGAGAATTATTTATACCTTTGACGCTTTGACTTGATTTAAATCTTCACAATTTCTTCAAGACTTGAAATGGTGTGAATTTGCTTAAGACTTGATATTCTTTTTGCACATCCTTTATGAAAGTTGATATCCACATTGTCTTCATCAAAACTAAGTATGATTGAGAAGCTTGCAATTACACAACGCTTTCTGATTCATTACTTTCAAGATAGCTTATCTGGAGCTCCCCTGAAATGGTATATGGGTTTGGATAGTACACATATTCGTACTTCCCATGACTTGGGTGAATAATTTATCAGACAATACAAGTACAACATTAATATGGAGCCGGACAGAGATCAACTCCGCGCTATGTCCCAGAAGGAGAAAGAATCATTCAAAGAGTACGCGCAATATGGCGTGAACTAGCTTATCAAATTATCCCTCTAATAGAAGAGAAAGAAATGAATAAGGTGTTCCTCAAGACCCTAAGTACGTCTTACTATGAAAGGATGGTGGCAAGCGCACGTAATGATTTTATTGAGATGGTAAACATGGGAATGCGACTTAAAGAAGGTATCTGTGAAGGCCGTTTGAGCAAAGAAGCAAGTTCATCATCATCTGGTGGTGGAACAAAAAGGTTCAGTAGTAACTTTTCCAAGAAGAAAGAAGAAATTGTAAGTGTCGTTTCAAGAGGAAGAAAGAAACAATACCAGCCTCAACAGATTGTTGTTGTTACTCCTGTTGTTAGTCAAGCTCCACAATAAAATGTTCAGAGACCTCAACTTCAACAACAACCTCGATAACAGGATCCTTAACAAAATCAACAAAGAAGGTATTCACCTTTTGATCCCATTCCGATGACTTATATGCAACTTCTCCCTATGCTGTTACAAAAGAACTTGGTTCAACTGAGGGATCCACAATCTCCTCCTGCTAATCCCCCATACTGGTACAAAGCAGATGCTCATTGTACTTTTCACAAGGGTGCTCTTGGTCACACTGTAGAAAATTGTTATCCTCTCATGAGTGAAGTTCAAAAACTGGTCCAAAGTGGTATGCTCACCTTCAGAGATGTTAATCCAAATGTTCAAACAAATCCATTACATAATCATGAAGTTGTTAATGTTGTGCACATTCAATTTGGTTAGGAACATGTGTACGATGTCCGTGAAACAACAAAATCTTTGGTGTAAATGCACGCTATCTTGTGTGAACTCGACTATTTTCCTCTTCATGATTATAGTGCTTGTTCAATATGCTCAAACTCCATTCGTGGGTGTACGAATGTGGTTGACGACCTTCAAAGATTTATGGATAGAGGAATTATCAGTATGACAAGAAGAATAAGAAAAAGCGAAGAAGTCCACTCTATTAACATGATGCATGGTTATCCTAGCCAATATCTTTTTCTTCTTGCAACTTATCCTTGATAAGTTTCCTTCTAGAGAAAACCTATTTAAGTGTAATATTTTAACTCGTATAGTAAGAGTGTCATATGGTATGTATGTTGGCTTTTTAGATTTAATTTCTTATCTGTTTGTTACTTGTGAGATTGTGATGTGTCTATGGTATAAGATGTTTAGGTGGATAAAATAGGCAATTATCCTTAATGGGATCCTCTTACGATTTTTGAGTTTTTTTATATCCCTAGGCAGTTCACCTTAGATTAGTGGTGGTTTAGATATGATTTGGCACTCGATGGTATGGTCTATTTGGAAATTACTAAACAATGTTAAATTTTAAGGTACAACTCTAAACGTGAAGGACTTGGAAGACAAGCGCATTTTTTCGACTTAGAAATGTTATATTTTCAAGTTTGTGATCTACTCTTGTACTTTCATTGTATGGCTAGATAACCATATTCTCTATTTGATCAAATAGTGGTTTGAGAGTCTTTGTCCCATTTCTAGGGTGGAATGTTCTTGTTGTATTCTTGAAGGGTTCTGTTTATAGTGATGGTGATATTTAGTGTTAAGATCTAATTTGTTTATCTTAGTTGAGTGGTGATTTTTTTGGGTTTCCTTTTTGCGGTTTATTTGTATGTTCGGTAGTTGATTTTTTCTTATTTTGTTTAGTTTGTCAAGCTAAGTATTTGTTGTGCTAGTAGCTAGGCTCATTGTATTTGTTTTGTTGGTATTGTTGTCATTAAAAACAACAATATAAGCTAATAAATTTATCAATCAGACAAATAATATTAGAATCACAACCTAATAAATAACTCTAAATCACTTGATAAAAGAAGGAATGACAACTTACTAGAGAAAAAAACATTTACCAATTGAATGAATTTGGTAAGGTTATTAACACTCAAGGATTGAATGGTATAGGTTGACATTTGAAAGGATGCAATGGAACTTTGAATTATAGAATTTAAGAGCTCTATAAATCCCTAAGCACTTACTAAATTTCAATTTCAGAAAAGAGTCATTGAACCTTGGATTTTTTGGATTTTTCACTCAAATATTATAAATTCTTTAAAGCATCATATTCCTAAAAATCTTAACATTAATTCCTAATAATCGTCCAAAAAATATCTGTCTCACATTTAACTTAAACATAAACAATCTCAATCAAGTAACATAAATAATTACATATTTATACTTCTATAAAAATTAACACATAACATAACATACACAAACATAATAATATATAGTGTTATGATTGTCCTTCATAATAATATGAGTCCTATATATCCAATCTAATGATCTAAATAGGACTAATACCAAAGAATATGAGAGGTTGCACATTTTAATGTTGAATGCTATTGAAAGCATTAAGATCGTCAATACAAAAAAACATAAAATATTAGTATGGAACATGTATTTCTTTTTTGTTGCTAAAAAACTATTTTTTTTCAATCTCATATGAACTAAATGCTCACAAGCCCAATAAACAAAATTCTTTTTTGTTGCATTGCGAATGTGAGAAAAATACAAGATAAATGAGTTTAACTGTGTGACTTCCATTTTTTTACTTTCCAATACTTTGTTGAAATAGAAAATAAATAACTTGAAGGTAAATAGATAAGGAAGGAAAGTAAAACAAAGAGTTATCTTTCCTCAAAAAACCTGGTAGCTACATAGTGTCCCTTCAGTCTTGAAGAATTTTCCACTATATCCTACTTCACATAACTTGTTTCCATTTTTTTTAATTAAATATAGGGTTAATGAATTTTTTGGTCCCTCTAAATATTACAGATTTCGTTTTTAGTCCTTCCAAAATTTTCCTTTAGAGTGTGTTTGGATGAGGTAATTAGAAATTTTAAAGTAATTTAAAATTCAAAGCAATTCAAATGATTCAATTCAAATCCATTCATTTTTAAATTGTTTTGTTTGGATGGAGTATTAAGATAATTCATTGTTTGATTTTTGGTGTCATTTTGTATAAAATTTAAATTTTTTGGACCAAATTAAAAAATGAAAAAGTAGGGACTAATTTGTAATTTTTAAAAATTTGAAGGACCAAATTGTAAAATTTAAAAATTATTAAGGACCAATTTGCAATTTTTTAAAAATTTTTGGAGTCAATTTTATAATTTTGAAAAATATGAGGACCAATTTGTAAATTTTGAAGAATAATAATAATAAATACATTCTATGGAACATGAGAAGAATTTCAAATTCTTTGGTTTTTGGTGTCATTTCAAAATGATTAAATTTAACTTAGGATGAAATACTCCATAAATTTCCATCATTTTAACAATTCTTCATTTTTGTATCCAAACAATGGATTTTAGTCAAATCATTTTAAATTCCCTCAAAACATTACTTTCCCTCATTAAAATACTCCATCCAAACACACTCTTAAGAAATTGTCCCTTCAAAATTTTTCGTCTAAATTATTGGTCCCTAACGTTAAATTTGCTAGAGATTAGCTACGACTTTAGCCACCGATTAGCTACGAAATTTGACATTAGAGACCAATAGTTCAGAAGAAAAATTTTGAAAGAACGATTTCTTAAAAAAAAATTTTGGAGAAACTAACATCAAAATTTAAAATATTTAAAGAGATGAAAAAGTTCATTAACCCTTAAATATATTACAACCACTAGAGTAACTACTTGTTCAACTGATGATATTCTAGATATTACTTTACAAAGATACTGACTTCAACTAATTAGTTTAAACAAAGCCCTTTGAGGATTTACAAGTATGGAATAAAAAGTGTTTAAGTATTTACAAGATAAATTTTAAAATAGATTATATATAATATTCATAATAAAAGCGATGAATTTTCTAAAAGAAATTATACAGAATAAAATTCACTTCACTCTATGTGTTTCTAATTAAATAGTGCTTAATGAATTTCTCTTTTATCAAATACTAGAAATGATGTATCGTGAATTAAATTTTTTTTATAGATATTATGATTTTTTTTAATAAACTGGTTCAATTATACATGACTAGTGTATATTCTTTATGAATGCGCTACTAGTCAAAAATATCGCACGCAACTTTATACTATTTTGCACGTTTTGTTGCTCATAGCTTGTAATATTGTACTATTATATATCATGGGTGTTAATTTGAATGATTCTTTGATAGCTACATGAAATCATATCTTCAAGAAGAAATCTTTTAGATGATGCTAACTTTGATATCTGAATAATGTCAAGTATAGATTCATCAACAAAGTGATTTGACTTTTGAGAGGTGAACATACAATCCAAGTCAATTCTTCATGAGAGACAAAATTACCATCAAAAGAAACAACAACCATTAGTGAAATGACTCTTTGTTCTTTCGCTCAAAGAAAATGACACAAGATGAAGTGTCTCTTTGTCCTTTTGGTAGAAAATGGTACTAGATGAAGTGAGACTTTGTTCCTTTAGTTGGAGAAGTTGTTCTCACCAGAGCAATTTTTGGGTCAAATGTAATTGTTTTTGGTTCCTTTGGTAAGAAGAGATGGTTTTGTTACCAGAGTGAACCTTATAATTTGATTATAATAAGATCTTTACTTTCTTTTAGTATTCAAAATATGTCATATACATTAAAACACATAATATAGAATAAATGTATCCTCTAATATACTTATTATGATTATAATAAATTCAGAGATCATTGTTTTTCAAACCAAATAGGTTTTAACACGATGCTTTACCTTGGGAAACCAAACCATTAAATATAACTAATCAGAGACCCGTGCTGTCGCACGTGTCGCGGGCGAAAAATCGTTTTGTTCCTCTTTTTTTTGTGGATGAGACACCTGATGCCTTCTTTGGGCTCGAGTGCTTAAAAAATGATTTTTCTTTTGTTCCGACCAAACTTTTTATTATTTCCAAAGGAGGAAAAGGAAAAAAGCTGCAATAACCTAAAAGTGGGGGGGGAGATCTTGGGTAAGAGGGTTGGTTATACGAAGGGAAGGTATTAGCACCCAACGTATCTATAGTACTCTATAGGTTTCTT